>NW_026782049.1:0-266656 GCF_031769215.1 Ylistrum balloti
CTCATCTAATCTTTGGCGCATTGAATCTATCTGTATTCCGTAGTCCGGAATATCAAAATTAAACTCACCGCCCTCCGCCATCACTGCCAGCACTTAATGACTAAGTTTTTAATAGAAGTATTTATCGAACAGTCGAACCAATTTCAGATAGAATTATTTATAACTTATCTTGACCTTTAAAGCTTAATTTTCCCTATACTCCTAATGGTATCTTTTTAGTACCTGTCCCGCCGGAGGTTCCAATTGTAACGAACGACGTCTCGCGACCCGCTAGTGGCCGCCCCGCGGACGTCAACTCTGTTGTTACAATAATAAAAGTGCCCAATGGGTTCGACTGCCGCTTTCGCTTGCAGATTTCACAAACAAATTTCGACCAAGTACTGGCAATAATGACGAGAGGAATTAAACAGATTCAACAATTTATTATATATTTTACAAGAGTAAAGTTTAGCATGAAAGACATTTAACCGGCTCAGTGAGTGTTTTTAATTAACCCTAACAATGTACAGAAGCCACCTGAAATAAACAAAATTTTACCTAAACTAACCATCAGGCAGGAACCAATGTCGTGGTTGTCGAAATTCTCTAGCTAAATTAACTCTCGGCCCACGGAATCTGACACCGTTCCTCGGAGCGAGTCTCAAACCTCGCCGAACGGACAAATCTCCGCCACGTGACCGACTCCAAATTTACAAAGTCCAACTCAACACTACCGCCTTCTCCTACGTTCGTCTTGGCGAGGGGGGCACACAAAATTAGCCTCACCGAACGAGAGAAAACTACTCCCCGAGAATACCAATTCTCGAATTATCCACTATTTAACAAAATTTCAACAGCTAGCGAACGTTCCCCTCAATCACGACACGAGGTTCCCGCCAAAACTTAAGTCTGCATAAATCGAAAAATATACCAAATTACACGGTCGGAAATCAAACCTATCGGGTTGTAGGTGGCAACTGATGTTTAGTAAACCATTTTATAACATTTTAGGGAAGAGATGGGCGCTGACAACACAAAAATCTAACAGATTACCCTGCCCGAATTTCAATACCGACCTATCGTATCTTGGCCTCCAAAGGAAGAGGCTGTGACGTCACTTTTTCTCCCAGAGTTCCTCGCTTCCTCGGACAGGGTTGTACTAAATTCCGAAAAACGACACGAAGTGACCCACGCGTCGCTACATATGTCTCTGCCGCTAGATACCCGGCACAATCTGAGAATACTGGATCGTTAGGTCTTCCATCCAGTCTAATCCTCTTAAGATCTTCAATTTAATTGAGATGACAAATAGATATAACTGAACTTAGGTGACAAACTTCTGAGTCAATGATTTACATGATTATCAGGTGACTGTGTTTGCAGACATTGTGTCCAAGAACTTTACAATAGTCTGACATCACTATTATCATTATTTCATGCAAACAAGGTTTGTGACAAAATCACAAAAACTCTACCTCAAGATTTTCCTTTTTTGGACAGACAGAATGCTGGTACACCATACCGATAGAACATAAATTGATATGGATACAGACTTGCCTCGTTTCTCTTTAATTCCTTAACTTCAAACGAGTCAGTCGAAATTAGTTTCATCGCTGTTTTACCGTTGTAAGAGGCTTAACAAAACCCTTTACCGTCTACATTCCAATAATTCAGTGTTTCACATTGTGACAAATTACGTTTTCAATGGAATATAATCATGTAAAAATTGACAATTACGAAATTTGTTGGTTTATGGGTTAGAAAGTGCACCTCCCCATCTAGGTTTCGACATTTTGTTTGGTCATCAATTTGTTGGCTCTTTGGTTTACAAAATGTATGCTCTTAACATCACTGGCGAGTTGTTAAAAGTTATATCCCACAACCAGTAGAAGAATCCTACATTCAAATCTTCTACTGGTTATGTAAGAAAAAAATATTCATTGACATTACCAACCGGAAGAAAATGTTTTGACGTTCAATCTTTTTTTATGTCGGTGTGGAATCGATGAAATTCAGCACTCCGGCCCTATAGCGAATGAGAAAAATGAGCGACCTGCATCAAGGTCCGTACACTAACAATAATTGTCGAAAGAAATCGTGATTGTCATATGCATGTAAATTCTGATAGACAGACAGACAGAAATTCTTTATTTCCTCCTTGCAGAGAGTTCATTGTCAAAACATTTTACAAAATAAGTCGTATTTTATATGTAAATACATTTGAAAGTATATATACAATGTTTGTTATATTCTTATGATTACATTTACATGTACAATTCATAATTTTAAACTACTTACAACATAATCTTTACATTATCGATTTAAATACTAATGCACACTTAGATATACATTATATGTTAACGACTATGATATTAGGCTTTCCATTTCACGGACCATACCTTTGATATTTCTAGCCATGTTTATCATCAGAGTTTCCCATTCTATATCAGTCGAACATACTTGTGAGTGATCACCAAGCAAAAAACTACATTGATCTTCAATGCTTAGTTCTGAAAATTTTATATATGACAAAACCTCAATCGCATTTACAACACCATCCATCATTTTATCCCGACTTAGGTATAAACCAGGACATTCAAGAATAAAATGTAGCATAATCTCACTGCTTATTTTATTACAAATCTTACATTTCACTGTTTCGTTTTCGCTGGATAACGAGTACTTAAATAATTCTACTAAATAGCACACTAATTGTTGCCAAATTCCTTTGGTGCTTAAATGCAATATCTGGTTCATACCCTGCTCACTGTGGATAGTGGCTTATCTCTTGAGTTCTTCACGTGTTTTAAGTTTATCTTTCCATCTTATGAAATAAAAGTCATATTAATAGTTATTAATGAAACGTTTCCAACACATTGTCGGTGGTACGAATGTATTAAAGATATAATCATTAATGAAAGACTCTATGTGAAATTTAACCACTATGTTATATATATCAGGCAGAAATCCTGCTTGAGCGGATGATGAACCACTATACATAAATTGGCACAATCTAATTATAAAAAGCGTTTTCCATAAAAACTTCCTAAACACAATTTGTTCCAAAACAATAGTTTTCGTCTCTCCACCTCACTCCATATATCAAATGATCCTAGACATTGAACAGTCACTGCCGAAGAGGAGGTTTTGGGGAGACCAAGACAACGTCTACATGCATATCTTTGTGTGCGTTCCAGCTCTTCCACAGCTCGTTTAGTATATGAATTCCAAAGCTCACATCCATACAACATACCTGAGTATACAATACTTTTGATAATATTAAAACTTGCTACGGGATTAAGTCCGTTGGGGTGAATACCGATATTTAGAAGTGAATTTAAGTTAGTTCTTCCTTTTACACAGGCGTCCATTATACTAATTCCTGAGTGCAAGTTACTAGTAAACATCCCAGCGTAAGTTTTCTATGATGTAATTGGGATTATATCAGAACCAATTTTACATTGTATATGTCTAAAATCATCTAAAAGTACTCGTCGACGTTGGGATTGAAATACTACCAGAGAGCTCTTTGTAGAATTATAGTTAAGACGCCATCGAGTAGAGTATGGATAAACTACATCTAATTCTTTTTGGAGTAAACCTATAGAGGTTGACAATACTATTGTATCATCAGCTAGTAAAACACAAGGCACATGTATGTCTTTTTTCCTAAGCCCAAGACCTCGACTCCCTAACTCACTTACAAGGTCATCAATCATTACAAGAAAGCACCAAGCAGAGAGGACTTGACCTTGACCGACACCTTGTCCAATGGTGTACGTTGGGCTACGCTTACCTTCAAAAAACACTGATGCTTCAACATTAATAAACGAATCAAATAAAAGTCGCCAGAACTTGCCGTTGAACCCTAGTTTATATATTTTATACGTTAATCCTTTTATCCATACAGCAGAGAGGTCTCGACCTTGACCGACACCTTGTCCAATGGTGTACGTTGGGCTACGCTTACCTTAAAAAAACACTGATGCTTTAACATTAATAAACGAATCAAATAAAAGTCGCTTTCTAGTTATCAAGAAAAGCTGCATATACTTTTTATTTCTTTTCAATATAGCAAGAAATTGACTCTTTCACAATGAAGGCAGCTGTAATGCTACCGCATTGTTCTCTAAAACCCTGCTGTAATTTGTGAGGAAAGTTGATTTCATGACATTTCTTAAGCACTCTAAAGAACATAACCTTTTCAAGGATTTTCTGTAAAACAGGCGTTAAAGTGATATCTCTGTAGTTATCCATTAGTAATCTATCGGTGTGGAATCGATGAAATTCAGCACTCCGGCCCTATAGCGAATGAGAAAAATGAGCGACCTGCATCAAGGTCCGTACACCAACAATAATTGTCGAAAGAAATCGTGATTGTCATATGCATGTAAATTCTGATAAAAGTCTCTTTCTACAGAACGTGTTTTAATACTCACCATTAACGATGTGTTGTTACTCAAAATTTATCTTGCAAAACGGGTATTACTCGATATTAATCCTACATAACGTGATATGTTACTTGACATTAATCCTACAGGACGTGTGTTGTTACTTGACATTAATCCTACAGGACGTGTGTTGTTACTCGACATTAATCCTACAGGACGTGTGTTGTTACTCGACATTAATTCTACAGATTGTGTATTGTTACTCGGCATTAATCCTACAGAACGTGTTTTGTTACTCGACATTAATTCTACTGATCGTGTGTTTTTACTCGACATTAATCCTACAGAACGTGTGTTGCTACTCCACACTAATGATAATTTACAAAGTCGACGATATTTTTTATGAAATCATCAACAGGACTCGAATAATCAAAACTGATTCCAAATGGTATATACGGAACTGAATACTTGTACCTTAGTGTAGACTTCTGTAGGTTAATGCTGTTTCATCTTGGACACGTCAGTGATGCTATAATGGTCTAGATTTTCAAACAAAACTGAGGAAAAACAAAGTGATCTAAAAATAAATAAGTTGTAATGCCCAATTAATAATTCTATACTTAAATTACATCATTTAATTACAACCTTCAGTTTTCTAATTGATAGTATGATTTAGCTGAGGTTGTAAATAATACAAATAATATAAAAAAAATACCTACACGATTCAGCAGTATACCGGACAATTTCAAACGTAGTTTCATTGCTGTGTTTAAATAAAGATTTTCTATAAACGTAAAGTAGCGATAGTTATTTAAGGAGATCATAAATCCCACATGGGTTCACAGATCAAAAGACAGGTAGACATTAGAATACAGAATAAATTATAATTTTCGTAAATCAAGAACTGTCTATGAACCTTAATATGACACAAGATTATTTTGGGGATTTCTGTAACAGAAGAAGGATCATGTGCATTGTACCTTCCCATCTACTTTGTAAACGTTGACTTCGTCCGTCCAAGGGCTTATTCCTAATTTCACGATTTTCGTAAGAGATATCGGCAAATGACAGATAAATAGAGATCACAAAGTTGAAAGAGATGCAGTTTGAAGACGACAACATGAAAGTTTAGTGGTTATAATTAATTCACTGAGAAATATTTGATTTATTTATACATGTAAGTGCTTCTTGTGTTTATCATTACAGGAAATATTTAATTGAATAATAATAGTTTTAATAATTAAGATTAGCACAAGTCTAAATGTCTTCTGTAGAAATTGATACCCCCTGTAAATATACTGCATTCTTTACCTCCTCGCAATTACCTAAGACTTCATGGCAATACTCTCAATAGTATTATCCTCCAAACTATTTAAAACAAATCAGTTTCCACTATGCAAGTGTATTTTAAGTGCACGATGTCAGTCAGTTACGAATTTCACCTCATTCATCCCCTGTCCACACTATGTGAGATGAACTATTTCAGCCAGTTACTTATATTCGAGTCAGCCATCCCCAGTCCACACTATCTGAGGTGAAATATTTCAGCCAGTTACTTATATTCGAGTCAGCCATCCCCAGTCCACACTATCTGAGGTGAACTATTTCAGCCAGTTACTTATTTTTGAGTCAGTCATCCCCAGTCCACACTATCTGAGGTGAACTATTTCAGCCAGTTACTTATTTATGAGTCAGTCACTCCCTGTCCACACTATCTGAGGTGAATTATTTCAGCCAGTTACTTATTTATGAGTCAGTCATCTCCTGTCCACACTATCTGAGGTGAACTATTTCAGCCAGTTACTTATTTTTGAGTCAGTCACTCCCTGTCCACACTATCTGAGGTGAACTATTTCAGCCAGTTACTTAGTCATCCCCTTCCACACTATCTGAGGTGAACTATTTCAGCCAGTTACTTCAGTCAGTCACTCCCTGTCCACACTATCTGAGGTGAACTATTTCAGCCAGTTACTTATTTTTGAGTCAGTCATCCCCTGTCCACACTATCTGAGGTGAACTATTTCAGCCAGTTACTTATATTCGAGTCAGTCATCCCCTGTCCACACTATCTGAGGTGAACTATTTCAGCCAGTTACTTATTTATGAGTCAGTCACTCCCTGTCCACACTATCTGAGGTGAACTATTTCAGCCAGTTACTTATTTTTGAGTCAGTCATCCCCTGTCCACACTATCTGAGGTGAACTATTTCAGTCATCCCCTGTCCACACTATCTGAGGTGAACTATTTCAGCCAGTTACTTATTTTTGAGTCAGTCACTCCCTGTCCACACTATCTGAGGTGAACTATTTCAGCCAGTTACTTATTTTTGAGTCAGTCATCCCCTGTCCACACTATCTGAGGTGAACTATTTCAGCCAGTTACTTATTTATGAGTCAGTCATCCCCTGTCCATACTATCTGAGGTGAACTATTTCAGCCAGTTACTTATTTTTGAGTCAGTCATCCCCTGTCCACGCTATCTGAGGTGAACTATTTCAGCCAGTTACTTATTTTTGAGTCAGTCATCCCCTGTCCACACTATCTGAGATGAACTATTTCAGCCAGTTACTTATTTTTGAGTCAGTCATCCCCTGTCCACACTATCTGAGGTGAACTATTTCAGCCAGTTACTTATTTATGAGTCAGTCATCCCCTGTCCACACTATCTGAGATGAACTATTTCAGCCAGTTACTTATTTTTGAGTCAGTCATCCCCTGTCCACACTATCTGAGGTGAACTATTTCAGTCAGTTACTTATTTATGAGTCAGTCATCCCCTGTCCACACTATCTGAGGTGAACTATTTCAGCCAGTTACTTATTTTTGAGTCAGTCATCCCCTGTCCATACTATCTGAGGTGAACTATTTCAGCCAGTTAGTCAGACCTTCCCTATTCACACCTGTCCTAGGATTGTCTTATATCCACATGCCTCGTTACTCACCTAATAGGCCCGAGTGACCAGTGGGCATTTTATTACACGGACAATACATTATGTATCATTGGTGATGATCAAGTGGGAAGGGCCACTTAGTTCATTGATATATTGACTAAAGAATTGTTAACATTATAACAAAGGACTGTTTATTATCGAGATTTGAGGGATCAAGTAAACAAATTTACTTACCAACAACAACGCAAAACGTTTTCAAGATACTATAGAGAATGTTCCTGTAATATGAAACCAAGGGGCTTAGTAACACATTATAATTTGGAAGATTGGAATAATATCTTAATAACTGTACACAGAAACATCGCGGTTTTACTGCTGTAATAAATATAGATATAGGAAAAGTAATTTGGTGACAAGAAGATATGATTTTGATGAACTGGAGAGAGATATTTGAAACTACCAACATTTACATGTATCATACATAGAATTGTATACATTTTTTCAGATTAGACAACCTGTCGTTTGTGTCTACTTGTCTTCAGTAATGTGTTTACGTGATTATTGGAAATAAAACACCAAGTCCGTGTAACGGAAACAACTATAATGGTCTGGCTTGGCATTACGCCCACGATCAAATACTCAATCGATATTCAAAGAATTGGATCAATGATAACGCCCTAGATCTTGATTTCAACGTTTCTATTTTTAGATTCCTTAGTACAGAAAGGGATTCTTTATATTTTCGTTTACATATACAAACTAAAGGAAAAAATCAATTCAGTATATGTTGATAATTCAATAAAAAAAACATAAAAAATCGAGATGACACATTGTACAGATGTTTAGCAGTGGAGGACACATCGATTATCGTGGAAGTTTTTATCCTATTACCACAGGACCAGTCTACGTCGTTTCGAGTGTGTAGGTCTTGTTAGACATGTACTCGTCGTATCTGTCTGAGAATAACAGTGACTGCTGAATGCTGTGTGTACTAAAAAGGACACACTAATTCATTAGTACACTTACAAATGAATGCCTTCGATTGCTGTATGACGATACGCCCCTGAAATCTTGGTATGGTACCGATCATGAACGATGGGTATATCTCATAAATAACACTACTGGAACCGGTTTACCTGTTGTTGGATGGTACGAGAGAACTTAGCTCAGGTACCCAAAGTTCTGTACGTATTTTATATCTCTGATATTTTGCGGAAGTTACACAGAAGATATATCATGTGACTGTTATCAAATATATGAAAAAAATCCTAATTATACTGAAGTATGAGTCAAGTTTCAAGTTTCAAGTTTATTGGATCCTCAGATACATGAAAATGTATAACATGAGGTAAAACAATACTATATCAATAGATACGTGACAAAATGGATGGTAACTGAAAGTCGTAACGCTTCACTGTATTTTGTTAGGACTATTCAAAGTACACAGTACTTTCATAGATCAGACTGATAACAACTAGAACAATACGATTTACTTATATAAATAAAAATGGTAGCATAACATCACGCTATATAAGGATACCATAGTGTTACTTCAAAATATTTTGTTAAGACTTTAAAATAAACAGGATGCATTTAGTACTTTCAATTTTCATATTGATTGCAATTAGTACATTCAAATACACTTTAATATAACACCACATTATATAATGATAACACAGTATTGCTTCACAATATTTTGTTACAGCTGTTCAAGATAACCGAAGGGCATTATGTACTTTTGTATATCAATTTGGTTTCATTAAACCACATTATTTAAGGATAACATAGTATTTTGTTTAGACTTTGAAATAAAATGGGGTATTAAGTATTTATATGAAATTGATAGCAATTTGCACATTATATACACTTTGCTATTATAACACCACGCTGTTTAAAATAAACAGAGGGCATCAGGTGTATATGTAAAAGACTGATATCAATTAGTACATTTAAATACCCTTTGATATTATATAATGATAACGTAGTGTTTCTTCACAATATTTGATTAAGATTGTTTTAAAGTAAATGCCTAGCTTCTGGTAATTTTTTTTTATAAAGCTGATATACTTGGGTTTCATAAAATCACTTATATGATGAAAACATTATCTTTCTTACAATATTTTGTCAAGACTGTTTAAAAATAAACAAAAGGTATTTAGAACTTTTTTATAACAAACTGAGTCCCAGTCTAGATTTTTGACATGCCTTTCGATCTTATTGGATTTTCTTCAGTCGCCTTCATGGTTTCCTTGGCATGCTTTCCAAGTCCTCGAAGGACGAAAGAGGTGTAGGATGTAGTTTTATTTATTATTTGGTTCTAATGTATCTGACCCAACACTTGTATTGGAAGGTGCTATTTACTTGTGTGGCTTTTGTACAAACAGAAACCTATTGATAAGATTAAATTCTGAGACACAAGAGTCGTATTGTTGATTTATAACACAATGAAGTCTAACCTCTGTCTGCAAAATTTTCTTACAAATCCTTGTACAGACATTATTAATGAAATAAGACAGAGGGAAGTTGGGATAATTCGTTTCGCTTCAAAACAGCAAATAAACTCGTAAAGAGGGTAACACCTATGTTTACATGTAAGATTTCATTGATAACAAATATAAACAATTGATATCTTTTTTTATTTTTTTTTGGGAGGACTAATAAGAAAGGCCACAGTTATAGATGTGATCAATTTTATATAAAACGAAGACAGTTGAAAGACGTTTCGAATTTATTGAGAGAAATAGAAATTGTTCTGTTGTGGTTATTGAAACAACGGTAATTGACTCAGGTTGTTTCCCGGGAACCGCCGGGCTTAAACTGACTGAATTTTATAAATGACGCCATGGTAACGTACACACCTATTCAGTTAGTACAACTGGACTACTGTCATTCCAAGATGGCCAATGGCTTCTGTAGTTTGAATCAAAAGGTCACACCTGGCGTGTCATGATAAATATTATAATTTCATGGTTGAGAGATCAGGGGGTAATTTAGAAACAACCAAATATATACTACAACATAGCTCTATCACAGGGATAAACTTACCCGTCACTCAAATGTATACAACCATACATAGTTTATATACATTTACACTGGTGTAGAAAATTATACTTTGTGTAATGTTCACGTGGCTAAGTCCTCCATCTCTCCTCCATCTCTCCTCTGCGTCTCGGGTTCGAGGCCTACTTAAAACACTCACCAGGTGCTTGCCACATTTTTTTTCTTTTTCTTTATTTATTTATTTATTTATTTTTGGTGGGGGGGACTCCATTGCCCAAACCTGGCACGTCCTTAAAAGGCCCTGGCTGTTCATAGGACGGAAAGCAAACAATGCACTAAACTCTTCGGTGTATGCTACAGCACTGAAGGAAACTGTCGCAGACCCTCAGCAGGACATCCGTCTCGGTCACATTATTCCTGAGAATGGACAAGGTACATGTTACTCTTACCAAAATGCTCAGCGTTATACCTTTCTTTAAAGACTTTGGTATGTCTCGGCCAAGGGACAGAACTCAGAACATATACAATTCTCACGCTCAACCTGCTGGGCAGTGTATTGTATGTATATATTGACTGTTGTGAAAAGTTAAGTAAGTTGTGTATATCCGTATTTTGATAGTCTTATACTCTTTGTTAACATACCCTCAATGACACAGAAGTCATTGCCTATTCTATCATTCTAAAGATTTATAACCAAAGTGACTTTATAACATGGTTAAAAAGTTATTTTCTTTAATTAGTAAATCAGAATTGATGTATTTTGACCAATGTTGCCATAATTTTGGCAAATGATCGATACAATCTGATCTTTATCAGGGTAGTGTTTTACCCAAGGACATAACCACCATAGCAGCACATATCGGCCAGTTTCTCAGCTTCATGAGAATCAAAATGACAGGTTAGTGAGTGTCGAACCACGTTCCTCAGATCTGAATCCGAGGTTACGTAGGCCAGCTCTCTAACTACTTACAAACATTACTCTGGTTAAATAAAACATCTCCATAAGCTAGAGAAGTTGCCAACGTTTTAATATTACTACACCAAATATCTCGCTGACCAAACTTCTGAAGAACTCTAAAATATAATTTCCTGCATTAATGTCGCATTGACCTTACCGTAGCGTTGCCGCAGAAATGATATAATTCTTTTTTTTTTCAATAGAAATGCCGTTATTGCAGAAAAACGACATTGATCATAAACATCGGAATATAAGAAAAAATAAAAAACAAAACAAAACTAAAACAAAAAACAAAAACAAAAACAAAACAATAAAATACATGTCCATACGTTTTAATGAACTATTGCATTGTAACAATTATGAAAAAATAGCCGTGCCGTAACTTTGGTAGATATAGTATACAGGTACGTTTAACCAAGTCGTTTATGTGAAGTAGCGATTTAACTTAGGAGGCGACGGACGAAATGACATAAGCTCACCAGTCCTTCGGACCTGCTTTCATGTACTGAATGCTCAGGTACTTGACATGATTAACACATTTATTGTACATATATCTGTACTTACATACGCACCGTAGGGGTTTGGATTCACACTAACTCTCTGTTTATTATAGTAATTATATTTTAGGTTCAATATTTACCTTTTCAACGGGGAAAATAATGATCAAACATGCGACGATGTCGCCAGTTTCATAATTAAGACTGATCCTAATGACTATTGATGGTAGATATAACGGGTAAACAGGGATCTCAAACGATACATACAATTTTCTTATCATCAACTTTTCATACAAAAATATGTTACATTAATTAAAATAAAATTAATTCGCTAAAATACTAGTATGTTATTTCTTCTTTTAAATTATGATATACAGAAATGATATATGGGAAAAGATTTGGAGTGGAAATTATGGGTGATTATGTCGTTAATCATCTTACTTGGTAGCCCAAGGAAGAAATGTCCAGAACGGCGGTAAGATGTCAGTTTCGTCAGAATACCTATTTCACAACAAACAATTTTAGGGTATGACATTTACAGGGTCGTGTTAGCCGCCGGTAGTAGTGAGGAATAGTTTGAGAAGGCGCAGTGCACATATTTCGATTCGAAAATATTTTCACGAACCTATACGAAATATTTCTCAGGTTCGGAAGACGACAGAAGGGCAATGTAACTGCCAAGTTTTATTACAAATCACAATCAAGTATAGACCTACATATTTACGACTTTTAAACAGGGTTTATCTTAAATACATCGGTGACGTAAGTACCGTTTTATGAATATCGTCACAGATGTTAATTAGACCGCTTGATCCACAATGAGGGAAAAACAAGTTTCTTCGCCAGGGGAATGCTGGGAAAAATAACTATAAGTTTTCTTAATAAAAATACCTGTGTGACATGAAACAGGTCAATGTGGCTGTCCATCAAGAATAAGTAGGCTGGGGCGGAGGAAATGACCATACTAGTAGGGCCGGTCAGTGGGACGCACTAATCTTATACACCATTACACTGTACCTTCATCCAGTGGTATCAACCATCAGATAAAATACCTTCCGCTGATTTTCTTGTAATATAAATTCTCCTTGTAGTAAATAAAAGGGGAATACTTCATGATTCGTTTGTTTTATAAACAAATATATTGATAGTACGTTACCACCGGGTATGAGAATTCAATGTATTTAGCTCAAACCAGACACATATCGGAAAACATACAGGGGTGCCTATGTTACGATGGTTCATCGTGGGACAGGGCGAAGTATAAGACACCTGTTACAAGTTCTCGTGCCCCCTGTAGACAGTTCAGGCAATTTGCCATCACGTGGTCAACGAACGGGATTGATGGTGTATTTAAAGTACATAGGTAATGTTATATAGTCATAACACGAATACAATGGAAACAGGAAATGTTTGGTTTTAATTTCATCTGGAATATTTTCTTCAATTTCTTGAGTATAATAACGAAGTCAAATGTTAGGCACGCTGTATTATTGTTGTTGATAACAACTGCAGTTTTTTTTTCCATCTTTAATATAGAGTTTGGGGCAGTTGTCTGTATAGAATTGTTATTAACGAGCATGCTGCACCGTTTAGTGTGAATCAAAGACGCCCACAACACGACAGGCCCGAAGTCACTTGAAGGTACACCAATCAAATAACAACACCTCCAGGACAAAACATTTTAACCAATCACAATATTCTATTTTCTGCACGGGAACTCCAGAATATACATCGTTATAAATGCACATCCGCCAGATGTACATATGGACTATAACAGTGTATAAATTTAAAATGTTCATGTGCTGCTATGCTTTATTTTCTCTTTCCTTTGACAAATTTGTAGACTTCTGAAGTCACGTACGCGGATCGTGTTTTGAACTGAAATATTGGCTTACCCACCAGTTATAGTGTTGTCTCACTGAAATATTGACTCACCCACCAGTTACAGTATTGTCTAAGTGAAATATTGGCTCACACATCAATTATACATTTGTTTCAATGAAGAAATGGCTCACACAAATTATAGTGTTATCTCACTGAAATGTCATGATAATCAAGAACAACGTTTGAATATTTGCGCAGATTGTGTATTTTCCACATGGTTTTGGTACACCCATGATAATCATTTTGCGAAGAAGGTGATACATACAGACACACCTTTTAACTAATTCTAGTGAAGCCAAAAATGACGATATAGCTATTTTAGAGTAACCTGTCTGACACAGTAAAATACCAAATTATAACCATTTCCTTTCCTTAAAAACATCTATTAATTGGATTATTCATTTCAGACATTTCTATAGCTCCTATGCAGATCCATTGATCTCGATGTTAAGACCACACATAAAATCAACAAATGATTTGTATTTAAGTTAATTGTTGATAACGAATCGGAAGTCACGTGTCCAGTATGTAAACACTAGAACATTGTATATTGCCTGCTTAGAAAACTTCATAACCAAGAAAAGCCTACTTTCAAATAACCTGATTTACACAAAGGCGAGATGTTAGCTAACTGCGTTGTAATGTTGATAATAATTAGAATTGCTAGTTATAATGATAACGATGCAAACAGTCCTTGTTTATATATTGGATTCCTAAACTTATCCAAAACAAAAACAAAAAACAAAAGCAAAAAACTCCGATAAATGGAACTGTGTTTCTCTCTTGACTGACTTTGTTTTTGTATGAGATTGCAATTTTTCGAGAACTTATCAAAAGAATATCAGTAAAACTTTACCGAGTTTTTTCAGTAGATTTCAAAGATATTGGCTCAGCATACACTAAGCATGTACATTACGTAGACCAACAGGACGCTGAAATAGGGGGCGGACATCGATCTTTACCTACAACTCTATAGAAAAAAATCTTACTGTGATATAAACACACTGATGATATATTTTTATAAATAGTTAATGATTAAAGTTAGTTAAATGTCAAAGTTTATTAGAGAAAGACAAAACGACAAAAAATAGTCATTCTGTATTCTGTTTTTAAGTACCTTGTTATCAGTTTTTTTTAGTTCGTTTTTAATTCAAAAAAGTTTTTGTACTATTACTAGACTCGTTTCCAACATATCGCCATTTCATGTATTATTTGTTTCATCTTATTCAACATCACGGAGTAAGGAAATATATTGTGATAGTTAATGGGAGATAACTCTGATGTGTATCAGCGACTATCACAAGGTGTTTTTTGTTTACCGATTTATAGCCTTGTAAACAGCCAAGGTCATTTTAAGGCGGAGTATCCTTGTACACGTATAAGCTGGCGACCACTTTATTGAAAGGCATATGGAAGACCCGTCGCTTAACATAAGAGTTATTATAGTGAAGTGTCGTACCCCAGGACACAACCAAGTCTGTAAAATGACCGGTTAGTTTCTCAAGAAGACAATAACACTAACGTCATTTAGATTGACAATAACACTGACGTCATTTAAATTGACAATAATATTGACATCATTTAGACTGACAATAATATTGACGTCATTTAGATTGACAATAACACTGACGTCATTTAGATTGACAATAACAATGACGTCATTTAGATTGACAATAACACTAACGTCATTTAGATTGACAATAACACTAACGTCTTTTAGATTGACAATAATATTGACGTCATTTAGATTGACAATAACATTGACATCATTTAGACTGACAATAATATTGATGTCATTTAGATTGACAATAACACTGACGTCATTTAGATTGACAATAACATTGACATCATTTAGATTGACAATAACACTGACGTCATTTAGATTGACAATAACACTGACATCATTTAGATTGACAATAACGCTGACGTCGTTTAAATTGACAATAACAATAACGTCATTTAGATTCAAAATGACACTGACGTCATTTTGATTGACAATAATACTAACATCATTTAGATTGACAATAACATCATTGATATGAACAACACAACTCATATCATTTGCCTGTGTCGCATACTGCAAGAGGACAACATAATCGTACCTGCTGTCCCCTTCAGTGATTGTGAGATGCCATAAAGATATATGTCATTTTTCCCTTCTCACTGGAAAATTATTTGTAATGTCTGCACTGACCTCGCTGTTGCCCTTTAAATGAGCGATCGTCCCTGTGAGGAAGGTTTTTGGTTTTGTCCCCTAGCCAAATCAACCCAGAGTCGGTAGTATGTACTCTCTGCTTAAGACTGAGCTTTATGGAAGTATAACAACAGTATACTTCAGTGTGGTAGCACTATGATGTCAGCTTTAGTGCAGCACAATCATAATGAGGCTTACAAGAACATATTACTGTCTCTACACACTACTTCAGGTCAGTAATATTATAACGAGGCTTACAGGAAAATATCAGTCTACACACAGCTTCAGGTTATCAATATCATAACGAGGCATACACGAACATATCTCTGTCTCCAACCAACACCCAACACATACACTCGCCTTACAAGCATCGGAATCCCTACATCCTTAAATGACCATAGCTGTTGTCAGGACGTTAATCAATACAAAACAAAGACGAAGTATATTTATGGATAGCTCTGCTTTGTAAAATAACGGTGTAAATAAAAATCTGAAACATGATTTAATAAATATAAAAATACAAAGTTTATCATCGTATTACAATGAAGAAGACAAGTCACACCTGCAGACAAAGATTAAATGTCCGTGACATAAAGGTAACCAGGTCCACTAGAAAAAGACTATGAATGTGGCATCAACAGGTACTTCAGATCCCAAGTCAAAGGTTTGAGAAACAACAAAATGGTACATTCAGGTGAAACACATAGGTGACATATGCATGTAAATCTCTCTTCTAGGCAAAGACAATTTGCTAATGGTATTAAAAAGCTTCTAAATGTTAAAGAATGCAAATCTGCAACATCAGTTCTAAAATCTCTATGACATAATACGAATCAATATTTAAGTATACAAAGGTAAAATGCAGGATGCACAGAAACGGTCTGTAAATTTAGAATACAGACAGGTGAAGTAAACAGGTAGCTAGGTCAACTAAACCAAGGATACATCAACAGGTAACTAGGTCAACTAAACCAAGAGTACATAAACAGGTAACTAGGTCAACTAAACCAAGGATACATCAACAGGTAACTAGGTCAACTAAACCAAGGATACATCAACAGGTAACTAGGTCAACTAAACCAAGAGTACATAAACAGGTAACTAGGTCAACTAAACCAAGGATACATCAACAGGTAACTAGGTCAACTAAACCAAGGATACATCAACAGGTAACTAGGTCAGCTAAACCAAGGATACATCAACAGGTAACTAGGTCAACTAAACCAAGGATACATTAACAGGTAACTAGGTCAACTAAACCAAGGATACATCAACAGGTAACTAGGTCACGTGAACTAAGGTTAAATTAACAGATAACTCGGTCCCGTAAACTAAGGTTATATAAACAGGTAATTCGTTCACGTAACCAAGGGTTAAATTAACAGATAACTTGGTCCCGTAAACTAAGGTTATATAAACAGGTAATTCGGTCACGTGAACTAAGGTTAGATTAACAGGTAATTCGGTCACGTAAACTAAGGTTTCATAAACAGGTAATTCGGTCACGTGAACTAAGGTTAAATAAATAGGTAAATCGGTCACGTGAACTAAGGTTAAATTAACAGGTAACTCGGTCCCATCAACTAAGGTTGTATAAACAGGTAATTCGGTCACTTAAACTAATGTTTCATAAACAGGTAGTTCGGTCATGTAAACTAATGTTACATAAACAGGTAATTCGGTCAGGTAAACTAAGGTCACATAAACAGGTAACTCTGTAACAGAATCTCAGGTTAAATAAACAGGTAATTCGGTCACGTGAACTAAAGTTAAATAATCAGGAAATTCGGTCACGTAAACTAAGGTTAAATTAACAGATAACGGTCCCGTAAAATAAGGTTATATGAACAGGTAACTCGGTCAAGTAAACTAAGGTAAAATTAACAGGTAGTTCGGCCACGTGAACTCAGGTTACATAAACAGGTAATTCGGAGAGGTAAACTAAGGTTAAATAAAAAGGTATTTTGGTCACGTGAACTAAGGTTAAATTAACAGATAATTCGGTCCCGTAAACTAAGGTTATATAAACAGGTAATTCGGTCACGTGAACTAAGGTTAAATAAACAGGTAATTCGGTCACGTAAACTCAGGTCACATAAACAGGTAACTCTGTCACAGAATCTAAGGTTAAATAAACAGGTTATTCGGTCACGTAAACTAAGGTTAAATTAACAGATATCTCGGTCCCGTAAAGTAAGGTTATATCAACAGGTAACTCGGTCAAGTAAACTAAGGTAAAATTAACAGGTTACTCGGTCACGTGAACTAAGGTTAAATTAACAGGTAACTCTGTCACATAAAATAAGGATACATAAACAGATGACTATGTCAACTAAACCAAGGATACATTAACAGGTAACTAGGTCAACTAAACCAAGGATACATCAACAGGTAACTAGGTCACGTGAACTAAGGTTAAATTAACAGATAACTCGGTCCCGTAAACTAAGGTTATATAAACAGGTAATTCGTTCACGTAACCAAGGGTTAAATTAACAGATAACTTGGTCCCGTAAACTAAGGTTATATAAACAGGTAATTCGGTCACGTGAACTAAGGTTAGATTAACAGGTAATTCGGTCACGTAAACTAAGGTTTCATAAACAGGTAATTCGGTCACGTGAACTAAGGTTAAATAAATAGGTAAATCGGTCACGTGAACTAAGGTTAAATTAACAGGTAACTCGGTCCCATCAACTAAGGTTGTATAAACAGGTAATTCGGTCACTTAAACTAATGTTTCATAAACAGGTAGTTCGGTCATGTAAACTAATGTTACATAAACAGGTAATTCGGTCAGGTAAACTAAGGTCACATAAACAGGTAACTCTGTAACAGAATCTCAGGTTAAATAAACAGGTAATTCGGTCACGTGAACTAAAGTTAAATAATCAGGAAATTCGGTCACGTAAACTAAGGTTAAATTAACAGATAACGGTCCCGTAAAATAAGGTTATATGAACAGGTAACTCGGTCAAGTAAACTAAGGTAAAATTAACAGGTAGTTCGGCCACGTGAACTCAGGTTACATAAACAGGTAATTCGGAGAGGTAAACTAAGGTTAAATAAAAAGGTATTTTGGTCACGTGAACTAAGGTTAAATTAACAGATAATTCGGTCCCGTAAACTAAGGTTATATAAACAGGTAATTCGGTCACGTGAACTAAGGTTAAATAAACAGGTAATTCGGTCACGTAAACTCAGGTCACATAAACAGGTAACTCTGTCACAGAATCTAAGGTTAAATAAACAGGTTAACTAAGGTTAAATTAACAGATATCTCGGGTAAAGTAAGGTTATATCAACAGGTAACTCGGTCAAGTAAACTAAGGTAAAATTAACAGGTTACTCGGTCACGTGAACTAAGGTTAAATTAACAGGTAACTCTGTCACATAAAATAAGGATACATAAACAGATAACTAGGTCAACTAAACCAAGGATACATAAACAGGTAACTAGGTCAACAAAACCAAGGATACATCATCAGGTAACTCGGTCACGTGAACTAAGGTTATATGAACAGGTAATTCGGTCACGTAAACTAAGGTCACATAAACAGGTAACTCTGTAACAGAATCTAAGGTTAAATAAACAGGTAATTCGGTCACGTAAACTAAGGTTAAATTAACAGATATCTCGGTCCCGTAAAGTAAGGTTATAGCAACAGGTAACTCGGTCAAGTAAACTAAGGTAAAATTAACAAGTTACTCGGTCACGTGAACTAAGGTTAAATTAACAGGTAACTCTGTCATATAAAATAAGGATACTTAAACAGATAACTAGGTCAAATAAATGAAGGATACATAAACAGGTAACTAGGTCAACAAAACCAAGGATACATCATCAGGTAACTCGGTCACGTGAACTAAGGTTATATGAACAGGTAATTCGGTCACGTGAACTAAAGTTAAATAATCAGGAAATTCGGTCACGTAAACTAAGGTTAAATTAACAGATATCTCGGTCCCGTAAAGTAAGGTTATATCAACAGGTAATTCGGTCAAGTAAGCTAAGGTAAAATTAACAGGTTACTCGGTCACGTGAACTAAGGTTAAATTAACAGGTAACTCTGTCATATAAAATAAGGACACATAAACAGATAACTAGGTCAACTAAACCAAGGATACATAAACAGGTAACTAGGTCAACAAAACCAAGGATACATCATCAGGTAACTCGGTCACGTGAACTAAAGTTAAATTAACAGATAATGGTCCCGTAAAATAAGGTTATATGAACAGGTATTTCGGTAACGTGAACTAAGGTTACATAAACAGGTAATTCGGTGAGGTAAACTAAGGTTAAATAAACAGGTATTTTGGTCACGTAAACTAAGGTTAAATTAACAGATAACTCGGTCCCATAAACTAAGGTTATATAAACAGGTAATTCGGTCTCGTAAACAAAGGTAAAATTAACAGGTTACTCGGTCACGTGCACTAAGGTTTAAATAAACAGGTAATTCGGTCACGTGAACTAAGGTTATATAAACAGGTAATTCGGTCACGTGAACTAAGGTTAAATTAACAGGTAACTCGGTCCCCTAAACTAAGGTTATATAAACAGGTATTTTGGTCACGTAAACTAAGGTTAAATTAACAGGTAACTCTGTCACATAAAATAAGGATACATAAACAGATAACTAGGTCAACTAAACAAAGGATTTATAAACATGAAACTAGGTCACGTAAATTAAGGTTATATTCACCTGAGATGAAAAAGCGCGTTGGTTACTAGACAAGGATAGTTAAGGAATGGAAATATACAGTTTCTATTCTAGAGCACGAAGACAAACACAAATCAATACCGTAAACCCTTACAAGTAAATGCACACGTCAGTCAGGCGGGCCAAACTTCACTGGTACCTGCGGAACAAGGTAAGTACACTTAATCATCTTTGTCTATAAAGTTCACTATTTCAGCATACAGACTTGTTCTAGCTATTTTAAATAATGGAATTTGGTCCTCTTGTGATAAGCTTGCTTTTATTTTCATATCAGGTTGACTTTGTCAGAACAAGAGGCCGTGGCATTGCAAGTATTTCAAATCGACTGCCTGATAATACGAAATTATTTGGCTGAAAATACTCAGATCACGATACTTATATTGTAACATATGAAAAACAACATGGTTTCTCTGAATACAATAGAAAAAATACAAAACAACACAAATGTATTTCTTTACTCGGGTTTTGTCTGTTGCTTCGATGTTAAATGCAATTCAACTATACATATATTAAATTCAAATGAAGATAAATGTTCCGTTGGATATTTGTATTTTCTAACCCGCCTCAAAGAGATTTGACGTCCGCATTATTGACGAGTCCTAGAATGACAAAAGTTTTGTAAAATGGTTTAAGACCTTTATCATTAGTAGATGAATTTCTCATTTTTACACAAATGCCTCATTTCATAGCATATCGTATTTTGTCTATAGTTGAAGTATTTACAGTCTTAGGAAATGTACAATAGTACACATTTTTATTAAAACATTGAATAGACTGTTTTTTATTTATCTATTTTCCGACTACATTCTTTATAAAGAACACGAGACCATAGAAACGGCAGTCTTAACAGTGATACATTTCTCTTGTGATATATTTCATGGAAGTTAGGAACAAATGTCAGTGAAAACACCGAATATCAACAACCTTTACATCCAGTTACAAAACCATAGCATTCACTCCTTATCTTTGAGAACTATATAACAAGCTAATCTTATAACTATTACAGACCAAATAGATTAAATCCAACGGGGGCATGTTCTCGTATCATCCATTCTCTGGCATAGTTTTCCATGGAGTACAGAAGTATTTTGAATTTTAAATCATGGAAGGGATTTCACGGTATTTTTGTGACTTTATGAAAATCTCTTGTAGCTTAACGATTTGGTTTTATGTGTCAGTAACAATGTGCCCATATGTATGATTAAAAAAAACAGAACAAGACGAAGGAGGAATAGTTCTCAGGTCATCTTCATTCAGTTGTTTCAGAGTTTGTTTCACTTGAAAAGTTTGGATGCAATTGACTTAAAGAACCTGTAGAAAAAAGCAGGAATATTGTTGGCTGGCGAGATATTAGCTGTGAGATATTTCTACTGCAATCTTTTTACTGAACAACTGCTTCCCAATATGAAGTTTACATGTTATGGTTGATTCGATATTCAACGTTTTGTTCCTGATATCATGATTTCCGTACAAGGCGAATGACAGATAAACTAACAACATATGGTTTATAGAGATGCAGGTTGGTAAAATCATGGGGAAGTTTTACGCGCGATATAATGATATAACTAACAACATATTGTTCTCATTTGGGAACGTGACATTACTTACTTGTGTTGACCAAGATTTACACGACGGGTGTCGTCGATGCAGCAGAAGAAGCTTAATCTTTCGAAACATCTGGTCTAGCTCTCCTTTTTTCCACGAGTCTTGATATGAATCGTTTTCGTTCATATTTTGCCATAGTCTTTAAATTTGAGTTTGAATTAAGATCATGTCCGCTTATTGGTTCTTTGTTGTTAATATTATCGTTTATTTGCAAACTCAACTTTTTATATATTGTCTGGAAGCTTGAGAAATGCGGCTACCCATGCGGACAGGCTTAAATAGTCCTATTTGTGAGAACACTACTTTCTTATCTATATTTATCAACAACACCCTGGTTAACGTTAAGTAAGTATACTTTAAACTGAGTGAATCCAGTTATGATTGTAGTATCATCATCAATGTCTAGCGCTGTTGTACCGAGACGACTTTGGATTGTGGATAAACGTTTTCCGACACTAGCTTACTTCCCTGTTTGTAGAGTATGTTTCGTTTTGTCTAAATTACGTTTAATTACGGATATATTTCTCAGTTTTAATGATTTTTCATTCTTTATTCATCCTCCATTTTACATGAACAATGACTGTGACCCGTGTAAATATAAGTCCACATGGCCTCGGTCGATGTCAACACTAATTAGATTCCACAGCCTAATGATCCTAATTTACGCTCTCTGATGATAAAAACGGCCCGAATAGTAATGTATGTACATTTGTATGTCACCACCTCGGAAAAGACCGAAGTTTGTAGAGGAAATTAAACTCATCTGTAGCCAACCATACAACCTACAACCGCATGGAGAGGTGAACATCGATTCAGTGTATTACCTCGCTGATATCTATGTTGAAATATAAAAATTATTGTTGTCTGTTACCTTTAAATATAGGTACTCTATAATGATCAGAGTCCGTCCGTCTGTCTGTTTGTCTATCGGCACTTTCTTTTATCATTCCTGATCAGTCCTGTAAAGATTATTTCCTTATTATTTTATGAAAACACAATAAGGGTTTTTTAATGATTGAAATCTGAAGGCATTCTGATGTATGTAATCATTCGAAATAGCATTAGAGGGGATTAGAGAGATGCAGAAATGTGAGTTTGTCGTCTGGTTTAAATGCGCTGGACTAATGTTCACCACTTTTACCCGAATATGATAACACAATGTCTTTATATTCTAAAGACTCGCCAATATAAGGCGATAGTGGGGTCCTTGTTAACACTACATCCCCTACCTATGGTGTTTACATGTCGCAGGTGACTTGTAGGGCTTGTTCCCATCATTATGATTTTCGTGCACGAAGTCGTCAACTGATAGACAAACTCGTAACACATGGTTTCAAAAGATACAGGTCGATGCAAGTTATGGGGAAGTTTTATAATTTCCATAGTGATCCCATTAAGAAACATTTTGTTTGATGCTAGCTAGTTTGCCTGTTTGTTATATTATTGTATACCTTGTTTTCATATGAGAACGTGACATTACTTACTTGGATTGACTAAGGCTTACATGGCGAGTGTCCATGAAGCAGAAGAAGCTTGCTCTTCCGGAACATCTCGTCACATTCTCCTGGTACTATTTCAGGAGTCTCTATATGTATCATTTTTCACAGTTTTATCGGAGCTGAGGTTTTAATTATGGTTATGTTGAAATGCTGGTATTTTCTTAATGTGTATTGATACAGCACTATCTGCTATTTTACGGTAATATAAACGACTTTGAATGACGTTAACCGTATACATTCCGTTAGAATTATAGTAGTAATTTTATTAAACAACCTTACTCGACAGAGACTGCAACGTCGCTTATGGGTTTACGTATAGTGGAGGTGCCGAGTGCACACCGGTCATAATTCGATCGTCATAGAATTATTCAAGGAACCTCGTCTGACATGATTGCTCCCATTGCTTCTATTGTCGCAATTACCTTATATGTACATAGTTGGTTATAGATCAATGCTTCAATACGTTTTAAAATCTTAAATCTTTTAAATCAATACTGAAAAAATATGTTAATGACAGACTTGAGCTCCTCTAAATTACAGACTTAAGCTCCTCTTAACAGGCTTTTGAACAAAGAACTGTATTTCACAATAGAGGAAAGAGAAAAAAGTACATCCATCAGCAATACCTACAGCAAATGTGCAGTGATAAATTAAACTTCATCATATATCGTCCATTTTAGATCCATTAATGGTTAAATAGACCCAAAGGGAAAATGATAGAAAATGAGTCATTAAAATTGAAAACGGTCGAATGATATGTTAGAATAATGATCTATGGAATAATGAATTATTAAAAATACTGTAAATGTTCAGAACCATGTCAATGTCGTTACATGTATGTTACAGCATACAAAGGCAATGTTAATTTTTTGTCCACAAGGAGCTTCAAAGCAACGTGCAGGTAATAATAAATAAATATTCCACTCCATACGACAAATATCACAAATTCCAGTTGAATATTGATCTATTTAATGGCAATCTCGTGTATTTCTAAAGAATGCAAGCTTTAGTTCATTTACCATGAATTGTATACATACACGTGGACAATATGTCTGGCAAAAAATGCAAAGAAAATGTCTATTCTTGAACACGGCATTGTTAATGTAGCTGTGCGATGAAAAAAATCAGAAACTGATATTATGTGTTCGACATCTGAGTTCTCTGATCTACTTTAAGTTAATTGATACTACACACAATATCTAACACTAGCATTGGTGATTACCGACTCAATGCCAGTCTGAATATATACCTATAGATTTTATACTTCATTGTTTAGACACAACCGAGGACTTGCGCACCAGTAAAGTACAAAAATGTTTTAATGTAAAAATCTGTCCTTCTACATGGCATTCGTGTTCTGAAACTTTAATCGATTAGTAGAAGTCATGGATCATTGACGTATATGAGTCATCAACTGAAAAATGAAAGAAATAACATCACCAGGACAACGACGTTAACAACAGGACCATGATGTCAACAACAGGACAATGACGTCAACAACAGGACAATGAAGTCAACAACAGGACAATGATGTCAACAACAGGACCATGATGTCAACAACAGGACCATGACGTCAACAACAGGACAATGACGTCAACAACAGGACAATGAAGTCAACAACAGGACAATGACGTCAACAACAGGACAATGAAGTGAACCAAAAGAACAGTTGTTTTAACACAAAAATGAACACATTGGATATCATATGATATTAAGCATTCAAAATAATGGTTATGCTAAAGAATATTTTCATTGTCTAATTTTCATTGTCTAATCCCCGTTATTAAAATTGACACTCTAGAAATTTATTATAATGAAGATTAGAAAGGTGATATTTACTGACTTTTACGTCATTAGTTTGTCGCCATTTTGTTGTCATATTTCATCACCTGTATGGTATGCTATAACGACGAAAATTGGAATCTGATACTGTGATTTTGTTATATCTTCAACAGTAATAGAAACAGTGGTTCACTTCTTAATAGCAATCCGTGTTTCTCGTTGTTTGTTTATATCACAATCGCTATGAAAATACTCTACCGAAATTGGTAAAATAGAATTATATCTACTGATGTATAAGTCGATCACCCCGTAAGTTTGTTTATTTTGTAACTTTATTATAATAACTGTGAATTAATCATTCTAAACGTTGTCAAAATAAACTGTTTAGACGCACACCTACCAAGCATGCCAAATCTCGATGACGTCGTGAAACTTACATTCTTCACTGAAGTTATGAATGGCCGCATTTGAAAGTGGATAGATAGATGTATATCGACTTAAACAACATTCAGAGGGTGGTCGTTTGGCGCAGTGGTAATACACAAGCACTCGTCCGGGGTTCGATTCCCGGAATGGATGAGAAAAGGTATAGGGTCACCTGCCCGACCACGTGGTTTTTCCCAGGGTACTCAGGTTTCCTTCAACACTAAGACTCCTCGCGCGCTTCTATTCGAGGCATCAGAAGTGAAAAGTTGAAAAACCTTGCTTCGCAGTTGTTTCAAAATAAATAAAGTTTATTATTTAACATCCAGAGTGTACACTTACGTTTAGTTATTTCAATGTCTTAATTCCTAATTATGCAGCTGTGGTGAGAGGGTGGTTAGAAAACAGCTACAACATTTAACTGAATGAGAAGACATATTATCATTTTTAATCATTATTATGAATAATTTTTCTTACTTTGCTTTCGTTCGTTTTTTTTATATTTGCATGCAATTTCAAACTTATGTTGTAATATTTCTTGTCTTTGTAGGTCATTATGAAGGCGGTTCTAATGATGTTAGTGGTATTTGTCTCAACACGGACCGCACTTATAGGTAATTGTCTTCTGTTAAAATAGACACAAAAATATATCAAGATATTGTGGTAGAATTATGTTATATTAGTATGTATTTAGTTTTTCAGCATCCTTTCATATGTATTTATTTTTTCAGCCTTACTTTTGAGAAGTGAGTCTTATCATGACGAAAATTGTACAGTTCATATTCTCAATCTTTTCGTGTCCGTTACAGATACAATCTAAAATCAATAGACGAAATACATTTAAATATATTGATTAACGAGCACTGTGCTATAACTAGTGTTGGTTATTTGTATCGTGTTGAGTTTCATTTATCTAACAATTTCAATAAATTTAATGATTGATAGCCACATCCTAACGATGTTTATCCATTCAACAACACGCAAACATCTTTCCATAATTGAAGGTCCAATTAATCTTGCTAGACTTTTAATCCTTATAGCTTTTGAGCTCAGCTGCCCAAGTATTCTACTTACTTATAAATTGCCTGTTATTCTTTCAATTGCTTAACGATGCATTTGAAATTTCAATAGATGTTATTGTCCATATCATTCTACCATGGTCGAAATTCCAATTGATTTTTTTATAATATCATCTTTTTTTATTCAAACTATATTGAAATTTTTAAACGACCGCTTTTGATAACGAATTCAAATATTTATTCACTTGGAAATGGTATGCAACGTTGTGTCGTTCCGCTCACAGACCATTGTGTATAAGTGCTGACTGTTTGATTAATGTATGATAATGTATATACGTCTCTGCTGTTGTGTGACCTTTCGCTCTTTTGATTGGTTAAAAAATTGCCGAATACCAAAGGTCATGTTGAGGTGGGGGCCTACCTGAACAACATACGTGCCACTCACAGTAGTTCGAGCAAAATATGTTCAGAGACACAACTAACATGAATACTAATGAAACACCAATTTACAGAAAACCTACCTAAAGTCTGTTTCTAATACCATAGGATGATAATTGTTTTGTGCATTAATTTATATATACAGTCTACCACGATCATGAATCGTATATTATGAAAGTTAAAAGTGCATTGATTATACAATCACGACAGACCATATCATAGAAGCATCAGAAATTATACTTAATCATGGTTTCTGAAAACAAACGCTGAGGCTATGTACACGGACTGGTATCATAATCCCACTGCTTGTTACCATGACTTTATAAACATAGTATGACATGTTTGGTTCACATTCACGAGTAAGTTTCGCTATTTTGTAAGTATTATCCCGTTGTTACTATGAATTCCATGTCACTTGAATATTATTTACGAAAATACGTATTAATTCATTGTCATATAAAATGATTAAATACTGCTTATTTGTGTTTTTTCATGAGACTAGAATTACATGATTTTGCCCAACACCAATCACGTTACCATGTTACCAATTTATTGATTCGCTTGTATTTCAATTAAGAGGGGAAGTTTGTGTGAATTAATCAAATATCCAACTCCATTGAACACGCGCGTGTTTTTTTCCAATGAGCTATCGTAGTTATATCACTTGTTATTTGCATATGACATTATGACATTGAGATATTTTTTCGGCATGCAGATGGAACCAAGCAGACACTTACATTTATGACAGTTGAAAAGACGTGGAATGAGGCCTCGTTGGTGTGCAATATAAAGAATGGTTATCTATATAAAGATGGGTCACGTGCTGTATCTGAAGCAGTAGGAGAACTAGGCGAAGAGGAACCCTGGGCATCCCTAGCATATCTGTATATACTTCATGTTATCTTCATTGTAGTTATGTTATGCATGTCTATTCAAATCAGTTGTCAATTAGCATCACATAAGATATCATAATTTGCTGTAAATAGCACGATTCGTATTTCAAGAACATGACATTTCTTTGATTGAGCAAGATTTACAAATCGATTATCGTTAATGGGGCAGAGGACGCTTACTCGTCTGGAACACAGTTTCTTGTTCTGATGTTTCTGTTTAGAGTGGTTTGACAATGGAAAAGCACTCGCCTTTCATATAGACGTTAAAAGTTCGATTCTCCGAGCTGACCTGAAAAGTTTATGGGTCACCTGCCCGATCACGTTGGGTTCTCCTGGGTAAAACACTTTTCTTCCATCAGGTAAAAACATTATTTCGTTTTTAATTAAGAATAAGAATGGTTATCAAGAGGATGTCTCGTGTTTAACTACAGCGGTAATTGTCCTATGTTTGGTAGTCACTGGTTACATGATGGTTTACCCTTAAATGGATGTTTAAAAAAATATTCCAATGACATATCAACGAAAACAAAGAATAACGACATGTCGACGAAAACAAAAAAATAACGACATGTCGACGGAGTCAATGTAATAATGTCTGCCAATAGACGAAAGAGATTAACAAAACAAAGATTTACATAAGAATCTTGAAAATCTACAAGGGACACAAGATCAGATGTTCCAGAAGGGTATGCGTCTTCGCAGTGATGCACTATATATAGCTTTATCATTTAAAGTAACTAACGTAAATTCAACAGGTATTTGATTGTTATACCATTCCTCAAAACGTTTTAATTTAAGGGACGATCCCTTCTGGATTGGTCTGGGGTACAGCGGAACAAAGATAGATGATAAACCTGTATTCACTTGGAACAGCGACTGTGAAAACATGGACAATACTAATGATTATAACGACTGGCATCCCAGCCAGCCTAAATTCTATACGACCAGTCAGTGCGTTTACAGGAAACGTGCAGGGGCCAACTGGAATTGGTATACAGCTACTTGTTCGGATAAAAAATACTACATATGCCAAACAGAAGCAGGTAAGTCGATAAGATATAAAGGAAACATTTGTTGAAATCACATAAATGTTCATATACAGTGCATTTATATATATAGCGCCGACATAACCGACCACGCGTGATTCGAAGTCTCGATGTATTGAAGTTCTTGTGGTAGTCGCTTGAACTGTTTGGGTTTTACACGAATGGTGATCATTTATAGCTATGAAATAATTCCTTTGAGAACACCTCACTCTAAACTCCATAAGCAAAAAGAACTACAATATTATTTCAAGTCCGCAATGATGTGATTTCATCAATAATAAGTTGATAAACAAATGCTTATAAGATATGTGAAAACTATAAAATTTACTGAATTAAAGGGCCGGTGCAATTCCTCATAATGAGGTAAAACTCAAACAAATTCCACATTCGCCTCACAGGCTTCAACAGCTAGGCCCTTAGAATCCCTGACTTTACATTGTCAACTGCTAAATTTGTTTTGAAATGTGATTTTCCTTTTGGATGACTTCGGGTTGATAAAAATTATGGGAAGTTTAACGGTTCTCATAGTAATCTCATTGCAAAAAATATTTCATTTCTTTGTGCGATGTGAAGCTGGACTGTTTGATGCTCGTTAATTTGCCCGTTGGTTCCATTGTTGTATACGTTATTCTCATTTGAGAATGTGAAATTACTTACTTGGATTAACCATGATTTATATGACGGGTGTCGTCGATGAAGCTGCAGACACTTACTCTTCAAGAACACCTGGTCTTATTCTCCTTGTAATTTTTTATCGAGTCTTTCTTTTGTTAATATTTGGCTCTAGTTTTATTGATTTTGACTTCGGATTATGATTATGTTGACATGTTGGTATTTTCTTGCTATGTTTTGTCCAGTCAGCTATGATATTTACAGATGTATAAAATGTAATGAATTGCATTTAAAAACCCAAGTGTAAGATCTAGTTCACTCATCAAATTACCTCTTTTTACACCATTTTGCCATATTTTGTTTATCGTCAGTTTTTTAAAACATGATTCTTATTTTTTACAGCCACTACCTGTAACAATGCCCCTGTCGACGATACCAAGGGAGCCGAATCAGAGGACGAACACCATGTCGGTATAACCTTGTCCGCCTGTGGTACTCGTTGTACCAACACCAAATGTGTAGCATATGCATTTAACACAGCAACAGGAGAGTGTTTGATTTATATACATTTCAGTATCTTGTATTTCAAGGATCCTTCTAACCAGGATACCGCCTCTGATTACCAACTTTATCTAATGGGTTGTTTTGAAGGTATGCCTTTTAAATATATCAATTTTTGTTGACGATATGTCATGCCTGATAAACCTTGCTCAAGTGTTATCATAAAAAACTACTACTTAATCCATTTGTCAAAATAGAAAGTCTTTTATGTTATTAAATTGGACAGTTTGAATCAATATGATTGATAACTCTATGACTGTGTGCAGAAAACTAAGTTTGATACACCCCTGAAAGATGATGAGAATATGTAACTTCTAAAGTTTGTGAGTTACGGGTCGTCACTTTTTCCGGATTTACCCTGATTTTACATGAATAAGAAAATACATTCATTATGTTTAACAAAAGAAAGCATGTTAAAAAATAATAGCAACTCTCGAAGTAATCCGGTACTTATAGATAAATAATCAAAGATCTAAACGAAAAACGCAAAAGCCTGCTTTTATTAAAATCAAACTATATCTGTAGCATAAATTGATTTCATTTTATCTATCAATAAATTAATGACTGACCACGGAACAATTTTTTTTTTTAATTTCAAAATTTAAGACTTTAAGATTTTTCATTGATAGAATATTATCTCGTTATAGAGTTACCATGAAATGAAATTTAATTGAATGAATGAATTTGACATTAGGTATCCACATCCCAAACGTGCTTGTAGTACAATTAAGATAACAAGGAATATTACTGAAGATCGATATTCCATGTAATTTTTCTAGTAAATACACATGAACATTTATTTTGTCTCGCTTAGTGTGTCCATTAAGACAACAGAATACTCAAATACACAATCATTATGAACGACTATTTTAACGTACGTACTCATTTCACGAGAGTTTAACGTTAAAATAACGTTATTAACGTTATGAAAATTTATAGTGTAACCAGAGGTAACAGGTAAATTTGAACATATAATTTAATTCCTTAATGTTTATTATGCCTTCAGTCTTTTATTAATGAGATTCCTTATTAACGTTGATTTTATTGTGGGCTACATATTCTACTTTGATTATTTATTAATTGTTGTTTACATGAGTGGTTCTTGGACATGTTTCATGTGCATTTTGGCATGCACGCTTACTCATTATACGGATTTATTGTTTCGTATGTATATATATATATTTTTTTTTTCTTGTTTTCCAATTAATTTACATAAAAAGCGATGTTTTATACCCAACAACCCACAAATAATTAGCATGGTGGAAGAAATTAAATCCGCCAAATCGGTCTTTCCATATGAATTTACAGTGTGTTATTGATATTTTCATCCAAGTTATTGCTATATCGTGTCAAAACAACAAAGAAAACATAACAATAAACATTTTTTGTCAACTCCGATTCAATAAGGCTAGGACAAAATATGGACTAAAGAAAGATTTACATAAAAGCGTTTGAAAAAGTACAAGGAGAACAAAACCAGGTGTTCAGCAAGGTAAAGTTTTTTGTCGAAAATAATGAACCAAAATCATCAAGTTAACTCATATATCACTAATGATATATAGGAGAGCTTTACTATAAATCGCTTATTTCAGCCGCGATTGATGCTACGGATTACAACGTTGTTAATGGAAACGACTTGATAGATGTCGCGTGTGGTGCTCTTTCAACGCCAGAACCCACTACCACAACAACGCCAGAACCCACTACCACATCAACGCCAGAACCCACTACCACAACAACGCCAGAACCCACTACCACAACAACGCCAGAACCCACTACCACAACAACGCCAGAACCCACTCCAACATCAACGCCAGAACTCACTACCACATCAACGCTAGAACCCACCACCACATCAACGCCAGAACCCACTACCACATCAACGCCAGAACCCACTACCGCAACAACGCCAGAACCCACTACCACAACAACGCCAGAACCCACTACCACATCAACGCCAGAACCCACTACCACATCAACGCCAGAACCCACTACCACAACAACGCCAGAACCCACTACCACAACAACGCCAGAACCCACTACCACATCAACGCCAGAACCCACTACCACATCAACGCCAGAACCCACTACCACAACAACGCCAGAACCCACTACCACATCAACGCCAGAACCCACTCCCACAACAACGCCAGAACCCACTACCACATCAGCGCCAGAACCCACTACCACACAAACAAATTCAAACGTCAGTACTATGTGTCATTGTGTTTGTATCCTTCAACCTAATTCTACTTCAAAAGACGATATCGTCAACAAAATAGCTGCCCTTAGGTCGGAATTGATAGTCAGCAAATCCACTTTGAGTAAAACCAAACGGAGCCTGACCTGTGCTTATGACAGCCGGATTTCATCGGTGAGCATTGGAACCGTAACATCAATATTTCTTGCTGTATGCCTTGGAGCAGTCATTGTTACCGATTTACATTCCGTCTGTGTTGCACTTAGATTGAATATAAAGAAAAAGGAAGGACAGAGGTGGCAATATCCCAACTATTTAAATGCAAAAAGTAAGTCTAGTGTTGTTATGGTATGAAACTTCTGTGTTTGGGGAGGGGTGATCGCAAAAGCTTTCAGTTCATATATTTGGCTTACAGTAGCAATGGTTATACGAGAGATGTTGAAAAACACATTCCTTACTGCAACAGACGATTACTGTCAATCACTGGGTATTCATTGTGATTTAACAAAATGTCTTCGTGTTTAGCAGGCAATAGCATGGAAAGGAAGAATTTAGTATATATGTATCTTTGCTGATTATGGATGAGTAGATGATTATGAAAATGTCTCGGATGATTATATATGCAAATCACATTGCACGTGTCTGAGGGTTTGAGAGAGGGTGTGTGTGTCAGAGTGTTCGCGTCAAGGACTGTGTGAAGCTGTCTGTTTGGGTGAAGGTGTGTGTATGTGTATGTGTAAAGACGTAAATGTTTGATAAGTACACATACTGTATCCTTATTCCATTGTACTTAAATATATATCATATACATATAAATCATAAATACAATAAATAAAGAAAGGTGCACTGATAAAAGAATAGTTTTGTCTGGAAGTTATTGGTACGTACCGATTTAGGCTGTAACGCTTTTGCAATAGCAAGTGTTGTACCATAACATGTAGAAGATAACTCAAAACCAAGTCATATCATGTTGGAAATTGAGGAACAAGCCATCATGTACCGTGATGGAATATGAAGGAGGGGCCCCAAAAAAACATCAAGAACATACCAACATGACAGCATAATAATAATTCAATACAAATTTCATAAAAAAAGAACTAGTGCAAAATATGGACCAAAGAAAGACTTGAACAGAAACCCCTGAAAAAGTACAAGGATAATAAGACCAGGTGTTCTGGAAGAGTAAGCGTCTTCTGCTTCATCGACGATACCCGCCGTGTAAAGCTTGGTCAATTCAAGTTATTAATGTCACGTTCTCAAATGAGAATAAAGTATATAACAACGAAAACAACAGGCTAAAGTAACGAGCATCAAATATGTCCAACTTCATGCTTCAAGCGGTAAATGGTCGTCTGACGGTATTTTTGTCAATCTGTGGGTGGTGACGCCCATTTACACGGCATTAACGTCAATTCAATAGTGATAATAACATGTCAGATAATATTTAAATATATTAAGGCGTTCATTTAGTGGAATAAAAATGTGTTTTCCTGTGTGATTATTAACTTTATAAAAGTCCTAATCATCTGAAGGATTTACGTTAAACTGTCTTTTGTAGCGAAGTTCAACGAACTAATGTAAAGTATATCGACAAGGAGCTAAAAAAGCTTGTGCTGTATTATAGTATTATAAAACTGTATAAAACTCATACCAGGACGAGGTTTTTGTTATCTTTGAGTCTTTCATGTCTATTTTTATGAATATATACGTAAATTATCATCAATCAATCTTAGAACACAGGGGCCATGAATATCATATTTCTTATTACAAATCACTACTTTAGTATTTTCCACTAATAGAAAACACCTGATCATATACTCTATATATGTGTGTGTTTCCCAAAACATGCACTGGTTTTGTTATATCAGATTATGTCTACACCTTTTATCATTTTAATGATATGCATTATAAAGACAATTATTGCATAACATCTGTATGGTTTAAGGATATTTCTAGAATCAATGTTCATTCAATTTCCTGCTTTCACAGACATTGATAATAAATTATATTTCGAGCCCTCAACCCCACATGGCCTCATTCCCCTCAAAAACGAAAAAACAAAACGGGGAAAATTTATTTTCCGCATATACAAACCTATCCTTTTTATTCCTTGACATTCCATAATGATTAGTGTACATGTGTCGTGTTCAATTAAACATTTAAGTGCCGGAGCCTGTTCTTATCAAATGTTTGATATTCTTTCTCTGTATCAACCTTATATCAACAATAAACAGATCAAAAGAAGTGATAGTTTTGTAGGATAATGAATAATCGATTACAGTGTTTACTTACAGTGTTAGGTGTGGTTGTTATCAATCAGGTTTAAATGTTTTCACGAGAAATCCACATACATAACAAAATTAACAGTATTTACAAGGACGTATATATCATTATTATTCTATATTATTTTATGTCATTGGTGAATGTATATTTCGACTAATCACATCTAACGTCCTTGTAAATTATCGAATTTCTTGTTTAAGAAAAGATGGGGTAAGCATCTTATTGAGATAAGATATTAAGATATTGGATACCCGTGTGAACAAATGGTGCACCCCTTTTGACTGACTGTTTTCACATGAAGCTGAATAAACTTCAACTTCACCTTCAGAATTGGGAATCGATGACACGGCATATTCTTCTACATATGCTGCTAGCCTTATTATTGTCCTACAATAAAATCAGACAATGAGAATCTAGCTATATGATAAGTGTGACAATTCAATTTTATTACTGTAAATTTTCCATCTCTCGAGAGCAACAATCCTGCGTCCCCATCCAATGTTTCATGTCGCAATCGATATACAAAAACTTGTTCTCAATGTCAATTTTGGTGCAAGATAACGGCATCTATGAGACAGAGTCAACACACATGGTTTCGACAGGTGAAGGTAAAGGAAACAAATGGGAACCTCGTCATAATGATCCACGCTAATGGTTTATTTCTCCAAGTCTTGCCACAAGTTGCACCACTCCAAAATCATTGTTAATTTCTCCAGTCCTCACTACAACTTTCATTTCTCCAAGCTAATAGTTTAGTTCTACAACAACCAAGGTCCTGGTTTACTTCTTCAATTTCTTCATAAAATGTTTCTCCAGTTCCAGTAGTATCAGATGTTTATAAACCTGGCTTTTGAACGATTTATGGTTTTTTTTCATCAGTATGTTATAATCGTGATTTTTTCTGCATGTTCTATTATACCTCACTTAGACTTTATAGATTTTGTTTTTTGTTGGTCTCTTGTAATCTAAATATACAGCCTTGCTCCATGTAGTGTTTATTATGAGAAGCTATAAACAGCATATGACTGCGAAGAAAAACCTTTGAAGATTGCGCAAAAGAAATATTTCGCACCTTTCAATACAAATAAAATAGAATATAGCAAAATGAATTTGTATATTTTTATTGTCAAGCTGTTGGAAAGCTTTTGTCTGTGTCCTTTCATTTAAATCCTTTATATCACACAAGGTTACGCTCACAATCATCTTCATTATGACAAAACAAATTCACAACACAACAGTGTTTCTTGATGCATAGCATAGCAGTATAATGTAGCATCGCTGACAATGGCCTAGAAGGACGAAATAGCAGTATAATGTAGCATCGCTGACAATGGCCTAGAAGGACGAAATAGCAGTATAATGTAGCATCCCTGACCAAGGCCTAGAAGGACGAAATAGCAGTATAATGTAGCATCACTGACCAAGGCCTAGAAGGACGAAATAGCAGTATAATGTAGCATCACTGACAAATGCCTAGAAGGACGAAATAGCAGTATAATGTAGCATCGCTAACCAAGGCCTAGGAGGACGAAATAGCAGTATAATGTAGCATCGCTGACCAAGGCCTAGAAGGACGAAATAGCAGTATAATGTAGCATCACTGACCAAGGCCTAAAAGGACGAAATAGCAGTATAATGTAGCATCACTGACAAAGGCCTAGAAGGACGAAATAGCAGTATAATGTAGCATCGCTGACCAAGGCCTAGAAGGACGAAATAGCAGTATAAATTAGCATCGCTGACCAAGGCCTAGAAGGAAGAAATAGCTGTATGATGCAGATTAATTCATGATTTGGCTCTGTCTATTCATAAATTAGTTTTAAAAGGTGCATTTCATTGGTGCGTCTTCGGTACAATTTTTATATTGTTTAGTGACAATATTGATCTTAGTAAATATATCAGTTATTGTACAGACACCATCGAAGCATTAGAGCGATGTTCGAATAACATTTCCATGAATAAGGTCAATCTGTTGTGGTAATTTACGTTACAGATAGTTTGGGAGTTAAAATACAAACCTTTTATAATCATCATTACTTGTCAAATATAGACCTAAGTTTGCTCTTATAATATTGTAATACTACCATATCAAATCCAAAATTTAAATCTAAAATCGTGTTTCTTTAAACTTGAATTTCCCGTGCAAGTTATCCGTGTAATCTCCCTCTAATCCACGATACATCAGATCAATATTGTGCGTTACAACCTGTAAAATATTGATTGATCACGGAATTATCTCAATCAATCATCCCATGGTAATTACCATATCAGTTATTTACATTGCAAATAGGATTTGAAAACAATATATGTACTACAGGTATTTTTGAAAATTGATAAGGTGTTTCCTTTGACATGAAATAATACCATTCATGTTTCATTACTTATCGATAAATTTTATAAGTTATTATAGACCTGGTTGTTTTCATTCATTTGAATAGTGGAGGTCAGAAAATACAAGTGTACCTAATGATCTTTGTTCGAAATTCGATCAATAATAAAGATTAGAAATCTTTTTATATACAGCTTATAATGCACCTCGCTATCTTTGTATTATTGAGGTCAGTTTTAATTTCCATCATTCGCCTCCCATTTTACATTTTATATTCCCCTAACATCAATAAAAGTGGAGACAACAGTATGAAACAATAAGATTTATTATTTGGTATTAAACTGAGCTAATTCTTTCACTTGTGTGTCTTTTTTATGCTATAAAACAAGCAAATTCTACTTATTTATTGTTTAATTAATGAAATTTGAGAAAAACAAAATAAATGTGCTGAGGTGCATTAATTATGTAAGAAAAAAACATTTGGTATTTCGTAACCGTATGCAGTATAAGTGATAATGGATATTAGGTTTCTATTATGCTAATGGACTTGATAAGTAAATAAAACGTCTTCATTTGATGGTATGCGGGAAAACACTGTCGTGGGCAATCATTATTCCGTCTGTTACTTAATACAAATTGCACTTATTAGATGATACCATCTCCTAATTCCCGAGGAATGTGTTTGTTAGGGCTAAATGGATAGAAGATTTGTATCATTGTAAGTATATAAGCTTCACATTTCGCGTTTTATGAGCAGACATCCCAGTACATCATCAAGCTAGCAGCACATCGCACAAACAATAAGGTAAGTATACTTGATATTCTGTAACACTATGTACTTGGTGTGGTCATATAATTTTTGAGTGTTCATTTTACCTGTAGAAACTACTAACGATTGATAGGAATATACTCATCATTTTTCGACACATTAACTTCGAGTTATTCTTCAGAATTTTCATTGTATATTGTTTTTGTTGATACTTTAAAGAAGGTAGATCTAGCTGTATAAAAATAAACAGTTTCCATTTTCTTCATACTTTAAAGGAGGTAGATCTAGCTGTATAAAAATAAACAGTTTCCATTTTGTTGATACTTTAAAGGAGGTAGATCTAGCTGTATAAAAATAAACATTTTCCATTTTCTTCATACTTTAAAGAAGGTAGATCTAGCTGTATAAAAATAAACAGTTCCCTTTTCTTTTCAGTTTACAATGTACGTGTTGTATATTTTGGCTCTGTTACTGGAAGGGATCCATTTTTCCCAAGGTGAGTTCGACACTTTGATAATCATACAAAATATACTCGTTTGAAAATACAATTGAGAGATCAATAAAGACGATACATTATGTGTATCGTATTAAAGTATTCAAACTTTAATCCATAAGACATTAGCTTCAAAGTGGCGATATATATGTTTTATAAACGTAAATGTATTTTTTTTTTTTTTTTGATAACATTTGCTGTTGTACGGTTACCGAAATTTCAGCAAACCGAATCACATTGTAGTCGTCTTTTAAAACATCTTGCTTTGTTGCCGTATTGATGACAGTTAGACAGATACAGCTTCTGTGAGGTTGCTGTGCAAGCATGGTTTAGTAAATATCGTTGATCTGTGGTTTATAGTTAGGGTATTACTGGATTTTAAACCTGCATTTTACAGTACCAATAGCTGGTGTTTAATAAAAGAAAGTGTTTTAAACTTCTACTTCGTTTCCAGTATATTTATTTTTAGAAAAGGAAGTGTAATTATTTGAGTCGCATTTTCCGACTTAACTTCCCAATATCAAATTTTCAACCTTTTCATTTTGCAACAGCGCGAATACGTTTATGCGATTCGTTAAACTTCGTTTATCCCCGACAGGAACTGGATGCAGCGGAGTGGCCGCTGATTTCGTGTTTGTTATGGATGGGTCAGACGGTGTTACCGATTTAGGATTTGCAAAACAGAAATTCTTTGTCTCTGGTTTGATCGACAACTTTGACGTCAGCCCTAACAGCAGTAACGTAGGGATCCTGGCATACGGAAGCCAAGTGGGAGGTGACACATTAGGCCTACAGCCCTTTAAAGGCAAAACACAAATCAAGGACCACGTGATGAGCATGGAATACCCGAAAGGCGATACAAACATTGCTGTAGGTATCGATGATGCCAGAGAGATGTTGAAACAACAAGGCCGACCAACTGCTGCGAAATACATGGTGGTTTTTACAGATAGATTGTCTAGCTCACCAATGCATACATACACACAGGTACTGTGAATCTATTTCTTATTCATTGAAAACTCCGGGAAAAATTTGAAAAGAGTAAAAATTACCAAATATGTGTTATGTGTTAAACATCTATCACTACCAAAGAAACTTTATACAACATCTCATTTATAGTACGTATTATAGTATATATTCAATCTAAATAAGAAGAAAAATAACAATAACGTTTACGGTTATATATATGCCCTGTACTTTTTATCTGAGTTTTCTCCAAACATTTATATAAATTTACTTTATCTTTATCAAGGCTTTCCTAGCCAAAGCGGACGGAATCAAAATCTTCGCTGTGGGAATGGGTCCAGATAGCTCTAACGAGGAAATGAAGATGCTCGCTTCTGGACCAAACAGTGTCTTCGCCATACCTGACATTGCTTCGTTAGATGCTTTTGGTCCTTACATGTCTGATCTACTTTGCAAAGGTACGTATCGAGGTTTTGTCAAGAATTCTGATGTTCTAACGTAATATTAAATGTGAATCTAAAGTAAAAACCGGAAATAGAACTGAAGTTCTGCCTGCAACGTCACTGGTGAAGAATCTGAAATAAAATTGATTTCATATGGGAATGTGAATCAACCAATAATTAAATGGCAGTTGGCGTCGATGAATCAGAAGACGCTTAATCTTCTGCAATACCTGGTCTTATTCTCCTTGTGTTTATTCAAGACCCTCTTAAATCTTTCTTCTGTATGGATTTCCCCTAGCTTCGTCGAATTCGAGTTTGAACTAAGAGCCTGTTGACCAGTCGGTACCTTCGTTATTATTATCTTAGTTCTGCTCGTGGATTTTTTCATTTCTAAATGAGTTCAACAATGCTTTCAAATATTGGTTTTACTGTTTAAGCAAACCAGAACATGACCTTATTTTATGATAATGCAACTATATACCAAATAATACCTGTCACAGAGAACATCAGTGGCAAGTAGATTACGTGGACAACTGTAACACTGTTTGTCCCCTACCATGATATGGCATAATTGTGTGTCATTGTAGATATAGCTTACCTTTGAAAATGTATTGCGAATATAACGCTTCCCTACTAAAACAATGAAAAAATGAAAAGTATATAAAAAATTTGTGAGAAGAACTACAAAAGAATAGTTTCTTGAAATCCTTGTACATAGATTACAACGTATAATAGCATGGTCCATTTAATTGGAAAACGTTTTACATATTACGTGGTTTGTTTAGTTTCAAAAGGGGTTTTTTTGCCTCATTGCAAGGACATTCTAAGCATTTTTGTGTTCATATATAGTTACGATATTGTTCCTTGTTAAACATACAGTCTTCTTTTGTTGGAATTTCAATACATTTTATTAATCAAACTTTCTTTAGACTTGTACACGCTGATATTTGTCATTTATGTATCATCCCCAGGCTACGTGAACGCATATGCAGATATGCAGCAGGTACGTATGTATTGTTGGCTTACATGCTTTGTAAACGATACTGCGTGTAGTGCATCTACTGAGGAATTAAATCAATATTTACGATTTAATCATTACTATCGTGTCGCCAGTAAAGAAGTGAGACAAATATTATTGAAAATAAAAAGTTTTGCCGTTATACGATAAAATTTCAATATCTTGATAATTGATCTTTTTCTGGCATAAATATTACTATGCATAAGTGAAACATTCAATATTTGTTTTACTTCAGCACGGACCTGGACACCTAACCGGCAGACGAGACAACTCTACATTATCTCAACCAAAGTACAACAACATGCAGCCATGAACGTAACATCACGTGACTTGTGACTGTCATCATACACAAAATGAACATTAATTGTAAATACATCTGTAGTGCCCTTGCTGTGTAAACACATGGACTTTTAATCACATTACAAGTGTTCTGTATTCATGTATTATATAATAAAAATGACCAGTTTGTTTTATAACAATAGTTTTCTCTTTTTTTCGCCTTTTGTTAACAATGCTCTTAACGTATACTGTGAAATCGTCAATTTTCGTGGGTTTTTGTTTTAAGTGATACCGTTTGTATCCTTAATCCACCAAATCATATACTAAGGAATTGGTGAAGTGTTCAAGGAACATGAAATCTTAGAATAATGTAGGGATTTCGCTTCAGTGAAACCAGTTCACGACGAAATAGCATTTTCTTGAAAATCCACGAAATTAGTGAAAACCATGAAAATAAATGAGTACAGTAATGACTCGTATCAATAGTTAGAACCACTTCTGATCAAAATTTGGAATATCATTGGATATATTTTGAAATTAAAAATACATCTATGACTATGTAATACCATATATCAATGTAAAACTGTATCAAACAGTTATACGTCTAGGGACCTAAATTTTGGTAACCTAGGATACAACTGAGAAAAAAATCCGAATTTTGTCAAAATAAAAATAAAGAGTTAGAGAGATGCATACATTCCAATACTTCAGCAAATAAAATTTTTATATCAGAAAGACTCAACAATCGTCCTACAAGAGTACTAATATAAACAGGATAACGTTTAGAGCTGAAATTTTACATTGCATTGAATGGAAAAGGCACACAAGTGAATAGCACTTTTAAGAATTTGATCTAGGAGGCGACTGAAGAAAATCCAAAGTGACCGTAAGAAAAATCTAAATGGGGATGTACATTAGCCAATAATTCAACCAATTTCGTAATTTTCCTAAATCAGCCAGTTTTAGAAAAATGCCAAATGCATGGATCTATTCTGACCCCCAGAACTATTCAAATGAATTAAAATGCGGCATTCTGGCTACGCCAAATTGAAACTTAAAACTATATCAGGAGAATAAGATTGTGTTCCGAAGTGGTAAGGGGTTTCTGCTTCATCGATAACACCAATCCAATTAAATAATGTCATGTTCTCAAAAGAGAACAATGTAAACAATAATGGGTCGTCATAAAACTAACTATATATGGCCGCACTCCTGATCCCGAAGAACAAGATGAACAACTTCATACTGACAGGCAGATGAGCAACGAGGAGAAATCAAAGCTGAACTGCTAACTGGAACATGTTAAACGAGTGCAATGTGAATCCATGTTAACTCTGGAAACAAAACCAAGAAATACGTACTCAATTCTTCGCAGAATTCCCGAAACTATGGTGCCCTTGACACAAGTAAAATGCAGACAAAAGGTACACAGGCCTTAATGGCCATCTGACTATAAAGACCTATATATGTAAGAAGCCAAACAGGCCTAAATAAATAGCTCAATTACATTACAGCTTACATAGACATTGATGGTTCATAAAAACATTTTCTGCAAACTTGAAATCATATTCTTTATTTATGCACTACACAAACGCCATTACTGCGGACATGCTACAGGCCCTATATCAAGACCTTTGGCCTTTTGGTTATTGGGAAGAAGTTGTTTACACATTTCAACATATTTTAACCCTGTGACCTTAAAAGTGGGCCAAGGTAATTCATAATTACAAACTTGGTAGCCCTTCATCCCATCATGCTAAAGACCCAATATCTGCACCCAGGTCATATTTGTTATTGAGAAGTCATTTAAAGAGTTAAACATACTTGACCACTGTGACCTTGAAAGCAAGTCAAGGTCTTTCATATTGACAAATATAATAGCGCTAACCCCTAGCATGCAACAGGCCAAATGTCAGCACCCTGGGCCTTTTGGTGATTGAGAAGTCATTTAAACATTTTAACATATTTGAAAATCGTTCACTCAAATTATTCTTGACTCAACCCACCAGTTTCTACCAGATAACCTGAGACCAAGTAATCCTGACTAACCTAGGTTATGTTAGTTATTATCATGCTTTGGTTAACTCCCTTACCCTGACCTTACTATTACCACATACATCTATGGACTGTTAGATACCTGGTAAATTGTACACTCTATTAGTTTATTCTACCAAGGGCGACTTTGGTGCAAGTCTAAGTAAATAGTGGAAATTGTGAACAGAACAAATAGCCCTGATCTGTTACTGTATTTTTGAAGCAGTCTAGCAGAGAGTGAAAAAAAACATATATGGCAGGCAATCCAGTAATGCGGAGCCTTCATCATAGCTTTGATGACATGACAAGCCAAGCATAACGGAGTATTCACACAGCCTGTTTATCCTGTAGTTTACTATTTCATTGATTTATGTTCTTTTAATTCCTCTGCCGTCAAGACTAAAGGGAAAAAGAATTCTGTTTATATCCATTTTTCCATTGGACCCTCAATGACTTGGCAGGAATTCCCAACCCACTATCAGCCCGTAATTTGTGTATATATATTATCATGACCCTCGCTACTGTAATATATATGTGTTGATTGCATATTGGATCTCTGCCCCTAGTGGGGTCACTTGATCAATTTATACAAAAATTTCCTTCATCAATGCAAAAGTGGTACAGAAGAAGCATTTTATAGAATTTCCTCTATTTCCCCATTAATACAAAATTAAGACCCCTTCTCAAAAGGATATTTTTGACAAAATTTGGTCAATTGAAGGAAAAGCTGACAACAGATGCAGTGGTATCCCAGGTGAGCTGAAAATTGACTTGAGACTACTCGAAACAGTAGAAAAACGTACTGAAATGGATGAAAAACAGACAAAAACAGCTGTAAATCCTTCAAACCTTTACCTGACTGATCATTTAAATGTTAGACCTCAGGGTCTGAATAAATAAAATCGAAATAAAATTTTTCTTCTGAATTTAAAATAAAGGTGTAAATAATGACATAAAAAGTCAAATTGTGTAGTTTTTTTTATTTCATGATCAATGACTATAAAACAATTTACAATGTGAATGATGAATGTTGAACAGTTAAGTAATAACATTGTGTAGATCTAAGACATCATACTATTCCATTTTACATTTTCCTACTAACGTTTGGCGATGTTAAGAGAGTTAAGTTAAAAACAAAGACTTTACAACATAATGGCAATTCCATACTTTGAACTGTATTCCATTTAAAAGTATTTCTAATTGTACTGTAATTTTCAAATAGAATGAAAAAGTAAGCAACACAACATCTATTAAAGTATTCAAATAACCTTGATTTCCTTTCAAAATAAATTGCACATGTTTCCCAAATTCACACCAAAATATATTCTGAAACTCAAACGAATGTTCATAACTTAGCCAAACCTTGTTTTCTATAACTCCTATAACAATAGGAGATCTATCTATGTACTTTTCAGTAGATTAAGATTTTGAAATCTGTAGAAATCCATTGAAGTAGGCAATCATATAGAAATACACCGCCGATGTTGTTTAGGACATAAAAATGTTGTGTCACTGACATTCTCCTATAAACATTAAACAGAAATCTAGGATTCAATTCAATAAAAATATTTTATAAAACATTTTATAAAATCTTTTGAAGAATTACCAATTTTGAGATAACAACTAGGGGTAGAGAAAAAAAAATATTTCAACAACTAATTCCTTCAGTCCAACTATGATCTTCCGATAAATGTTCTTTTCAACAGACTTCAACTTCTGTAGTTTTTGATGAATCTTAACATTCTCAAGTAGTTTTCAATGGACCTGGGTGATTTTTGTGAACATCCTTCCAAAACAGCAGATGTCTGGGACAGGAATACGATGAATTGTCTATTTCCATCACATTTTCACCATTCCAATGAAGAAAGCCCTGTACTTTTATTGGACGACTTCGAACCAGTTCATATTGTTTGCTAAATACCTACAACATGAAAAAATACTGAAAAAATACCAAACAAAACAGTGTGTTTGCTTTGACAGAAATCCAGAAATGCATTTAAAAACATTATGTTCTGCTTTTTAGATTTATTTTCACAATAAATTCAAAATGTAAATATTTCTGCCCTTTAAATAAAACAAAGTTGAAATACCTGACATGTTCACATCTGAGTTTGTTTCATGAAAATATATAAGAACAGTGCTTGTGCTTGTCTCCAAACACACCCCATCCCCCTTAATTGAATAAAAAATCTATCAATTTTTAGAAATTTCATGAAACATCTGCAACACTATACACCAAAGTTAATTCCACAGACAGAGATAAACAGTGATAAACACTTACAAACTCCATTCTTTCATTCATCATCATCATCTCTGCTTTCCTTCTTTCTCTTCTCCTACAGAAACAAAAGTATAAAAACAAAATATGATGGTGACTGTTTCTCTGTGAACTATGTTTATTTCAAAACTTTTAACAAATGAATTGAAACTAGAGTTTCGAGTGTGCATCAATTTCAATAAATTCAAGATATTATCATTTCAAGGATTTACATTATTTCTTTGTAATTCTGAATTTTTATGTATCTCAAATTAAAAAGTCCAAGGTGATGGAAACTATTGTACTTCAAAACAAACCAAATATTGCAATTTGATTATAAGCAGAATTGTTGAGTACAGAAACACTATATGATTAGAGTAGAAATTACAGACTAGACAGAGACAATAAAATAGTGGTTTACCTTTGGTCCCCTCCAATTGCCTGGTCCCCTTTTCCTTGATTGTCGATTCTGTGCCCGTCTTTCTGCCAGTTCATCGAATATTTTTCTCCAATGATCTAATTCTGCTTCACCTGTATAACCATGATTCAATAATAAGAGTCAGTATTTCTCTGGATATTGACAGAGACCTTAGCAAATACATATAATTACAATGGTGTAAGGACAATGTTTATCTCGAGATTCATTCAGATATCTTGGTGCAATCTAGATATTGTTATTACAAAGGTAGAAAGTTGACCATCCATAAACCATGAGTGACTGACCACAAAATAACCATGAGTGATTGACCACAAAATAACCATGTGTGCTTGACCACAAAATAACCATGAGTGATTGACCACAAAATAACCATGAGTGACTGACCACAAAATAACCATGTGTGCTTGACCACAAAATAACCATGACTACAGGAAAATGTCCCATGAACTTGAGTTGCCTAGTAATTCTGTTTTTTTTTTTTTTTTTTTTTTGAATTCTTTTATTGAGCTTGCATTCAATGTCAAATACTGTAAACATTTTTCTTCAATGCAGTCAACCTTTCTTAACACATCATAATAAATGAAGAAAGACACCAGCTCACCGATGTGCTGTTATTATATGCTTACCTTCAAGTACATCACAGGTAACCTCATCTTCATTGATAACGATCTTGCCCTCATTAGCATCCTTCGCTGCCTGAAGACCCTCAACAGCTTTGTTCGCACCTTCAAATCTTACCCATGCCTTTAACAAAATAAAAATCAAATTGAAAGAATGTTTTGCTTTAAAACTTACAACCAGTGAGCTTTAATTCAATGCATGATTGTGCATTTGTTTGCCCAGTTTATCGCACCCTGATCAGCCAAGGTCAGTTTGATGTCTTGTTATAGCTATCACATGCACCTTTAACAACATATGGGAAGCTTGTTGCATGCTGTTCAGAGCGATTAGGGTAAAGTGGCTTGCTCAAGGATACAAGCAGCCTCCTGAGAAACAATCCAACACAGATCGGGAGCATTGAATTATGCACCTGAGACATTCACCTCCGTTTACATAGCCCAACACTCTAACCAACAGCTAATGTGACCCCCAATTAGATGTATGGTCAATTTTGAAATGGCAGGGTCTTTTATTTAATGTTTTCTTTTACCAGTACAGTTTTTACAAACTACTACTCGAATAATCATGCTTATCATCTGTGTCTTAAGATAATGTCTGGAATCACACTTTAATTCAGACATCACCATCAATAATAGAAAACAAGACATTGGTGACTGATCAATCATTGGTTGACACGGGAGTGTAACTTTAAAATCACAAATTTATCATGGCTCAGATTTCATAGGTACATAATGTTAAAGAGGATCTAGGTACCCACATAAATAACAGAGTAAATAAACCTACAATAAAATTCAGTGATTATATGCTAACTACAGCCACATCACAAACTTGTGATAAAAACTAAAAAAAATCAAATTTCTCTTTGTTTACCTCTTTATCACCTTTGTCGAAGTCTACCCAAGCAATCGTCCCAAAATCTGAGAAATAATTCTTGAGATGTTCTCGTTCTGTTTCTTCTCCTTGGATTCCACTTATATGCAGAACTGTTCCTTTTGTGATGGTGTCTTTCAGTTTCTACAGTAATCAAAAATTTCAATTTCAAAAAAGAGAAAGCAAGTAAACATTTATACAAAATAAAACTTTTGTCAGGAAAGTTCAATCCAAGTCAAACATTACGTCATTTTGACTCTATATTGATGGCTTTCATTGTGACGTCAGAATGTAGTCTGCTAGAGAGGTCATTTCATGATCTACTCTTATGTCACAATAACTGGCTTTATTATACATTATTATAGAGGTCATACACGAAAATATCACCAGAGTATATTCACCAAATAACATGAAAATAACATAGTAAAACAATTTAAACACACTTAACACTCACTTGTAATTGATTTTAACACAAGGAGATCCCTATTCAGAATTCGAGAACACAACAAGATTTCATCTTACCTCTCGATCTTCTGCTTCACGTTTTAATGCCTCCCTACAATTTAAAAATACTTTGTTCAATATTGTAATTATCTGTATTTACAAACAAATAGATCTTCGTCCTCCTCCAGTAAACCAACCACTTGGTGTCAAAATCTGTATGTTTGCCACCTGGGCTTATTCTAGAGTAGCTACCGTAATATTTGTGTTTAATTTTGCAGAATATAAATGCATAAATATGTCAAGACAATTTCTTAAATAAAATTAAGACCTTTCATACATTTTTTTTACTTAGAAGACCTCTATACCGAAATATGAACTTAATATGTAATACATCAACAGGTCAGATTTCACTTCAATTATCCCTTGCCTACTCTGAGTAATCAATGCTTGGATTATATTCAAGGTACACAACTCTGGGAATAAATGGTCACAAACTGTTCACATAGTCAAAACTAAATCACCTATAAATTTACTTTGAATCAAAAGCTAAAGGGAGGAAATCAGAATGAATATCTACAAAATAGTTCTTACTCTTCTTTTTTTTGGTTCTGTTCATCTTTTAATTTCTTCTTTTCTAACTGCTTCTGAGTGTAATACAGCTGCCTGCAAAAGACAACAAAGAAAGTATACAGTAAACACAATCAAACCTCTTTATCTACAAGTCATGTAAATCAAAGACCTTGTTTATTTGAAGTAATTCGTCAGTCCCAGTCAAATCTGATAACTCAGAAGTTTCTCCAATTTTCTAGCCCACTTAGAAATAACAAGGTTATTTAATTATCACAAAAAAGTTTACTTTCAAACTATGACTTGTAAATGATATGAAAATATTCCGTACCTGAAACACAACATTTTACTACCACAAGAAAAATATTTTTTTCAAACTATGACTTGTAAATGACATGAAAATATTCCGTATCTGAAACACAACATTTTACTACCACAAGAAAAATATTTATTTTCAAACTATGACTAGTAAATGACATGAAAATATTCCGTATCTGAAACAACATTTTATTACCACAAGAAAAATATTTATTTTCAAACTATGACTTGTAAATGACATGAAAATATTCCATACCTGAAACACAACATTTTACTACCACAAGAAAAATATTTATTTTCAAACTATGACTTACTTTGACATGCGTTTCAGAGGAGTGTCTTGATATTTAATCTCTGAAGCTACCACAAATTTGTCAGCATCATCCTGGGATTTGAATACAGCAAACACTGATCCCTGAAAGAAAACACCAACAAACTGTAGCAATCTAATTTAGCAAATTAATCCATACACAAAACCCTGTAAATCATGTACACACAAAATTGTAAACCATAACATATACCTTATCCAAGTAAAAATCAATCTCCTTAGATAACTAACCATTATACATGTACATAACCCAACACCTTGTCAAACATACCAAAACTGTTCAATTTTGATTCTGATAAGAATTTATCTACCTTGCCACGTTTTATGGCGATTTAATTGTTTTGTGATTTATCAAGGTAATTTTGTACATTTTACGTACACCTGAGAATCTTTATGAACATATTTAGCAAGAGATAGTTATTAGCAACAATAACAATGATGTATGAGTACCCATTTCAAAACACAGCTGGAGTATTTCCATACTAAGTTTGAAATGCTAAATAAATGTGATATGTTTGGCTGGTCTGTGCATTTTTTTTTTAATTTTGAAGACTTTGTCAGGAATTAAATTCTATGGGTAGGTCCTGCATTTGGGCATTACCTTGAAATCTAGGTCCCCTTGCTCTGGATAAGTGATCTAGTTTACATTCAAAGTACCCCCTAACAACAATGACCTGTCCAAGTTTTCATTTGTGGTGTCATTCCAGGACAACACAGGGTAGGTTGAGACCAAACATTACTGACACCATACAAAGGTGTATGCATATGAAGTAGATTCTTTTAAACCTCTGATAAAAAAAACCTTGTCCTTATTTATCCAGTAATAAGCCCAAATATATATACTTATTGCTTTTCAATAGAATTACTAACAAGTCAGTACATTGTTCCACAGTATGTCCATCCAATTCAAATTTTGAAGACAAATTTCTCCATTGGCCCCCTGGACTCACTATTAGTACTTAATTATTTTCAAAGCTTAAAATTGAAAAAATAATTAAATTTCAAATAATTTGAATTTCACAACCTGAATGAAGGAGGAAAATAATTTTGCTTCAGATGTTAAGTTTAAAATAGGTGATTATCATTGATTTATTAATCAAGCACCATTATAATTGATAAATATTTATAATGATTTATACCTATAAACACAAGTTTACTATAATCCCATGTAAAAAATAATTTGTTTTACATAGTGTTAGATTTCTTCCCAGATTTAAATGTCATGAAAATCCTTGGATAATTTGAAACATCCGAGTCTAATAATAAGGGAACAAATATGACAACTGATTTTAGCAGTACTTTATACTGGGAAAAAAATTTGCATCTTATTTTTTCGTGAATCACATTAATGCCCTGCAAAACAGTGAAACAATCATCCCCATGAAAATGCTCTGCTATTTTACCTCCCGTTATAAAATCAGATGACTGACCTTGAATTTCTTATTTGCATCTCGCCTCATGTGAACAGTATCCATGAGACCATGTCCCTCTTCAAAAAAGGCAATTAATTTATCCAGTGAAATATTAGCTGGGAATCCTTTCTGGAAAATAAAAGGTCAATTGTTTAGTATATCAGCTATTAAGAAATGCTAGGCCTTTTAATTTAAGCATCTTTCCAGGATGAAGTAAAGGTTAAATCACACATGTCATTATATAAATCATGTAATTTTATAAAACATACAAGACTTCGAATTCTCTTACTTCAGTTTATATCTTGATTTTCTAAATAATGAATTTATAAACTTATTTTCAGTTTAGATAACCACACAGCCAATAAGTTGAGTTTTGAATTTCTGTGACCTTAAAATATTGCATGTTTGGCATTAACCTATAAACCAACCCCCTACTGAAATAATTTGATGATAAATCCCATATGTTTTTTAACTATTGCAAATGCCTTTCCCAGAATCTTAAAACAGGTTTCCACCCTCTGAATCTTTCATATTAGTGTTTTTACTTCAGTGTCATACACACTTGTTTCTTACTCTCTCCACCACTAAAACAAATGAATGACTATGACTTGTGAGCTTTGCTACACAAAACATAAATTTAACACTGTTTTTTCTCCCTTTTAAAATATTTTCCCTTCCCAGGGCTCTCACACCCCATTTTGGGACTGGGGCCCGGGGCCCTTAGAATTGGGAAAAATAATGGTGTTTTCCTTAGAATTGGGAAACTTGGGGTCTAAATTGGGAAAAAAAGATACTATTTTGCATTGGGATATTCGGCCCCAAATCTGGCAAATCAAGAGCCCTGCTTCCTACTGACCAAAGTCCTGGGAGGATGGGTCAATATCATTCAGAAAGTCTACAGGTCAAGTCAAAAGACTGCATTACACTATAGAAACCTAAACACATCCAAATCCTGCTTAAAAAAAGATTTACTTCTGTAATTATAGGCATTGTTCACAAGCCTTAAATAAATTCAACATTGGCATGGAATTATACTCTAGAGCGATATATGGAAATACCTACAGCATATACTGTTTTCTTCTGTATTTCAGATCGTCTGTCCTCTGTGTTCTCTGGTAGTGGCATATCGGGTGATCTCCTCATATAAACGCCATCCTTACTGACCTATCAAACACATAACAATACATTAATTTTATAATCCTCATCAGTTTATTTGACTTCTTACAAGGACAACTAGTTATTGATGCCTTAAGTCCTATTAACAGCCAGGGTAATTTATGGATGTGCCAGGTTTGGGTGGTGGAGGAAAGCCAGAGTTCCAGAATAAAACCTTGGACCTGCAGACAGTACCTGGTGACTGCCCTAACGAAAGCCTCCAACCCACAACTCAGAGGTTGAGGGCTTATGATAAAGAAGGCCACATGTCTTAACCACTCTGCCACCACACCCCCAAAAGGATTAATGTGAACAAATTTCAAAACTAATTTTTAAATTGGTAAAAAATAAAAAGGACTTATGGAAAGATTTCACAGATAAGAAACTGAATTTTTTTTTTCATTGTATATATAAAAATCTTATAATAAATAGCAATACAGTAACAAAGGATGCTAGGAATTTATCACTGCCTTTGGACAAGACTTGTTACATAGTGTTCACTGAGGACAATAAATGCTTGCAACTGAAAACCTATCCAGAAAATCATAAAAGTCTTTGCAAATATCATTCATTCTTCTTTTAATATAAAATTTCAGCTATTACAATTAAAGATCACCATAGACTTTTTTCTCTTGAATCTTTAATTGGAAAATATGAGATGTGACAAAATGTTTACTGCAACTTTGGTTCTGCATAAAGCAGTCTTGATTTGTACCAAAGCATCATGTTAGGAATTGATGTTATGGAAATTAAAGACTGCCTTCACAAATACCTTCACTATCTAGAGGGTTCATACAAATTTTATGTAAGCATCATATTTTAAAAAAAAGTTTATTTCATCATTCAGTAATCAATATGATGAAAATGCTAACCATATGCAGATGTTTTGACAATACTTTACCTCGAGAAGTCCAGAATCTGATTTCCTTATAGCTGTTGCTATCATTTTAAGGTTGGAGGTGAGCTGTTTCAGTCTATTGAATTTGGTCATTACAGCCAGTGACACCCCTAAAGTTAGTGTTAAGGTTCATATAGTAAAGGATACAAGCAGGTAAATATCAAAATGGTAAAGTAATCATTTCAAGGATGATGGAACGCGATGTCACACAAATCAATATTTTTAGAAAACAATTTCTTCAGGTTGGTGATGTCAATAAAAGTTAAGTTCTTATAACATGACCAGAAGATTTGAGTGCGACATTTCAATGACTCTCACACATCTATGACCAAGTGTTAAAGCCCAGCTGAAATGATTACAGTACATTGTTACCACCTTCTGTAAATTTTTCTTTTTTTTTTTAATAATCTGTTGACCATCTTGTCACGCAATGTTTGGCCTAAGTAGTGTACACAGGATTAAAGCCAAACAATTGGCTTATTCCTTTAATTACCATCTCATACACTATGTGCATCAGTGCTAGTATGCTTCACACTGGTCATTTGTCTGATGAAGTTGACTGTGTATTCTTCAAAACATCACACTCGAACCTTGTAATTGTTGTGTTATAAGAACTCTCATTCTGTAGATTAACTTTTTCACTGGATATAACACCCCTGAAGAGCTAGCATTATTTTGAGGTGGAAATTCCTTGCAGAAGCTTGTGTCTACCTCATAGAAAAGCATGTTGGAGGCCTGTTGCATGCTGTTAGATAGTAAATGTGTTTTGCCCAAGAACACAACTATACCCACACAAGACAGTCGGCTATCTCAGCTCACTACACACACCTTCCATCCCCACGCCTCCTACAACTCCCTAAGAAGTGTAAGGACAAACTTTCTCATTAGCCAAACATGAAAACTACAAAACTTTGGGTAAATAAGGATACATCCATCAGCATCCTCTCTGATCTGTTCCTGAAGAAATCGATCCCGTGGTAGATTCATGTCTCCAAAATAATACTGCAAAAAAAAAAAAAAAAAAGATTTATGTAATCATTCATGTAGCAAAACATTCATAATTATCTGTAATTGTTATTGATAAATACAAACTTTATAAACAATACAACAGAATGCGAGGATTCAATTTTTCTTCTTAATTATATCAACAACAGAAACTCACATTCGTTCCTTTTTTTCTGCTTATTAATTAGTAATACACGAATTAGTGAGAAATTATACAGCATATTTTTTTTAAATTATGTTCAATTTAGAAGCTAATGACACTATTGTTTATCTACATCTCTATAGACCTTGGTGTTTTACTAAATGGCTAATTTCCTCAGACCAAGATACAGTAAACCTGTCAGTTTAAATAGATGGCTAGTTTAACCATGTAAGTTTTTTCTCAATAAAAACAATCATTTTCTGTCTTGTTTCATAACAATTTGAATCACTCAAGTACATAGACAGGTCACATGTCTAAACCAGCTTTTAATAGGGATATCAGCATCCAATTAACTGCTCAATGTGTCACTATTCATACAGACGATAAATGCAGCAGGTAGAAGGTTGTAAATGACTATTGTGATTTTTTTCAATGCTGTTCACTGTTGCACCATACATGTGCCAATTGATATAACTTCAGGCCCTTTCTTTGTATAGATATCAAACAAGCAATATACTGAGCATGGAATGTTGACTTGTAATGTCAAAGAGTAACAGTGTTTTACTAAAGATTTTGTTAAGATAATTTTGCCAAGAATATCCCTATTTATAAAATTAAGCAATTGTAAGACTTAAAGTAATAAAATATGCTTTGCAAATACCACCAATGGGATGATTTTAATAAAATAATAATCTGTAATGTTAATCCAGAGTTTGTGTACAGCTACACCAATACTAGCTTTCACCAATACACTGGAATACATGGCTTTTTCACTGCACATGTTTTTACCTCAAGCTGTTTGATAATTTTTTTTTCAAGGGCATTTGGTGGGCCTAAAGGTGGAAGAGGATCATCTTCTGGTATCACTGCATATGTTCCTATTGTCTCTTTAGCTGCTGGTTCATTATCCTCTTTCTCTTTTCCATTAACTTTGTCCCCACTTTCTGTTTCGGATCTTTGTTCTTTATTTTCTGTTGTGGTGGCATCTGTCTGTTTCACTTCATTCATTTCTGAGTCACCATCAGCGGTGGCCATTCTAAAACATAAAGAATACATATATAACTGGGATTATTTATAAAATGAAGAGTTATAAATAAATAGCCCTTATGGGGTCTTGGGGGCCACCTAGGACCCCATCTGGACCCAGGGGCAGCATTAATTAATTTTAGCAAAGTCTACCTGGTAAAATGTCCCATTCATGCACCTCAATGATTATTTTGAAAAAACTTTGAAGCAAAAACTTGTTCAAAAAACGTTTAATTTGGTAGAGAAATTTTTAGTGGCCCTCTTCTGGATTGCTTTCAAGCCAACGCTTTAGACTTTATTTCATTTTCTCTGACCCCTGTTGGCCTTTTGGGTTCCTCGTGAACATCATTTTGCTTTTGAAAAATGTTATAGGTTGTTGATTAGATGGATTGAAGTTTAGAAAGTTTCTATTGTTTTGGGTTTCAGTGCAGCCATGTCATTTATCATGACTATCTAGATCGTCAGAGTGCTTATATCAGGGCATGGAATAAAAATGAAACCGGTCAAATTTGGGATACAAGTAACATACATAGTAGGGTCAGTTAAATTCTGAATTTCTTTATTTAGTTGGTTATTAGAATAAAACCAAAGGAAGAGGCACCAAGACACTTAAAAACAATAAACAATAACAAACAGTGTGTCAGAAATTACCCATATTGGATAAAGACAGTGGGTCATATTGACAACTTAGGGGTCAATTTGTCACTTCAATCAAATAAAGCGGTATCATTTCATCAATTATGGACAATGGTGCAGACCAAAATGAACCCTGCTTTATAACAAGTACCTCACACTAGTCAACTTTTTCAAATATTTTGTCTCTGAATATAGCGCTTGTGTAATTCATAACCTAGGCCTACATTTACTGTGAATGTGAAAAAGAGTGCTCTCGAACTCCTCACCACAAAATATGAAATAAATCCTCTGAATTCAGACATATAGGTACACTGTTAAACTCAGAGAGCTCGATTTTTTTTGTATTATAAATATAACCGAACAAAATCTTATTTCTCATTTACATGCTCACACATATCTATATAATTAAACCGGGTAAGTACATTCTAAAAATGGATTTACACGTGCATTAATTTTACTTTGGCTATACATTGGATTATTTACACAGTGCAGTGTATGGTTTACTGAACTGTACATAAATTAGACAACATTTACATGTATGTTTCGTTTCCAAATGTAGTTTTTAACATACGTGTTAGAATTAAGAAGAGTGCTGGGCATGGGAGTCAAAGTTCTTACACTTGTACAAGCTTATTCTAGTAAGACACACAGATAACAGGTTAATCAAGCTGATAACAATCCGTACTTTACAAGACACTTTGTAGTGCAACAATTAAAACAATAGTAATAGAAAACTGAGACACAACTTTCGTTTTCCCATGAACATGTCTCCAAACGAAACGCCGAAATATGCCAGGTTTTCTTTGTCATCTTTAACACTTACAAAAAATGCCATGAGTTTTAATAGTCATCCGTTTACAAAAGCTCATTTTCTGATGGGTAAAATATTCGGTTCTTACCTCTTTCTTGTTTCTGTTGTGAAATGTGTAAGCTGGTTTAGAATTTATGTGGATGTTATTACACAGGCAGACCACGTTTTTGCGTCAGGCACCTGCGCATGCGGGTGAGATTCTTCCGGTTCCTTTGTACTGGTGACTACTAAATTAAACGATAGAAATAATGGACATGATAGTCCGTGTAACAAACTACTTCGGTCCTAATACCCATATAGAGCCTCTGATCTTATTTTAAACAAATGTCTGTCAAACAATGTTTATGGGGATGGACTAGTATAGTAGTAAAAACAACAAAGGCCAACTCGGACAAATTCCATGCAATTAGTGTAGGCAACAACACGGAGAAAGAGGAAATTGTTTTAGTATAAGTAGCACTGAGATTAAAAGCGAAGAAAATGATTTTTTTTTCATGTGTGAATATTGAATTCCTTTTAAATTTTGATGACCACATGTAACACATCTGTTCCAAAACCTCAAGACAAATAAAGATCATGGCGCAAATTTCTTAAGATTTGAGGCTAGAAGGGCGAAAGGCTTTTGTATTTCAAACTTTAATTTCTGTCCACTTATATTTCTACTCAAAAGCAAACACCCAAAAGTTGAAGCGAGTAAATTTTAGAGCACTTAAGTATGATTTTCAAGACATTAATTCATCATATGAAGAACTTTTAGAAAAAAAAGTATCCAATGTACACAATAATAAACAGAAACTTTGCTGATTTAATTCGTGGAAAACCTTCCAACTTTTAGGTATGCTAGAATTTTAGACCTATCATATAGCAAGAGAGTGGTATGATGATATTGAAAATAGTAGCCGTGGTCAAGTGTACTCTATTTTAAATGTTAATGTTGGAATTGAAAAGTATCTTTAGAAACTTAACCATAAAAACAGAAATATAAGGTGTACATTTCGCTCATCCAATCTTCATTTACCAGTTGAAACAGGTAGATGGACAGGAATTCCGCGATAAGATAGGGTTTGCATTTTTATGTACTGAGGAAGTAGGTGACGAAGTTCATTATATATTTAAGTGTAACAATCCAAGTGTTTGTCAATCAAGACGTAAATTAATTCCGGAATAATGCTTTAAATACCCAAAATTCACAAAATGTAGGGTATGTTTACCTTATGAAATGTTGAATTACTCAACAGTGTTGGCTTCTTTATGGAAAAATATCTAAATTACTGTAAGGCCATCATGTAATCTTGTTTCTTATATTGAAGCTGCATTGTTGCTATCAAATTATATTTAATATCAAGTATTGTATAGACAATCTATATTGTAGTTTCTCTAGTGCTACATAGTTTAAACATATTTTATTTCCAAAATAAATTTGAACAAGGGAATTGGGCACAAGTTATTACAACTTATTGGAGCCCTCTCCCATCATACCTTTTCAAATACATGCTTATACAGATATAGGCTTAAACATAAATTATACATATTAAGCACACATATCTATACAATGTAACTAAATTGTTACTATCAATGTGCATTTAGTATCAATTATTGATTAAACAACCTGTATTGTAGTTTCTTTAATGCTATATATATATATACAATGTATTACATTGTTACTACCAATGTATATCTATAACTAGTACAGATGTATTGATTCGACAATCCTGTAACATTGGTCAGAAGGAAAATTAATGACATTTCTAGTGCCACAGATTTACTTTCTTCGATATAGGGTGATATTTCAGTTGTGAATGGCTCAAACACGCTTTTTGTTTTCCAAAAAATCGAAAGTAAACAGAAAGTATTTATCACAAAAGTTTTCGAGATTACTTTGAAAATTGAGATTTCTACTGTACTGTTTGTTTTGAAACGAAATATTAGGAGTGTTTTGGTATATAAAGACAGCAACGCTAATTAACTATAACTGATACAGTATTTCAATTCAAACTGTTACGTAATATAATCATCGTACAGAAATTATCAATTTATACGTTACAATAAGTACGTTTCTAGACAATTATAATAATCAAATATCAAAATAGATACAGACACGGATTTTCTAGCATTTGAAACAAATAGGACAAAACAGTCTCAAATCCCACTATTATGCGTTTCTGAATTTACGTGACAAAGCTGACTTTCAATACTTTGTTGAAAGAAGATTTGGTTATGTTGGCGTGTTAGTATTGCATTTAGTACACTGTATATCATTATATTGGACTTGAAAATTAAGAACATGGATTGATATTGCAACAACTACGAAAATGGATTTCATTAATGAATTGACTTATTGACTGCTGTTTAAATGTAAATCATAAATCTTATTGAGAAATAAGATGTACGAGTTCAATGAATTCGAGATTTGCTCGGTAATATGTATTTATATTGGGTAGAAGCATTGTCACAGTAGATGGAAAATGTATTTTTTAAAAGCTGTGGTTAATCAATTTCTTCTTTTCCTTAGCGTAATGGGTCACTTTAAGATATAGTTAACGGGAGATAATATTGATCCTGTCCAATCCGAATGCTTGGTCAAGAGTTTTCAGTTGTTAAACTTCAAGTTTTTATTGCTACAGTAATAATCAATTGTTCTGTTCAAATGTATTTTCAAATTCTAGATCTTTTCGCCGTTTTATTTGTTTTAAACCAAATCCAGGAGTGTCTTTATCATACGCAACCTGACCAAATAAGATTTCTTCGTATATTGACTGTAGTAATATGTGAAATCATATAGAAAATAGAGCCAGATGATGAGAAATTAGCCCATGAAAGAGATGGCTAGAGTTCACTGATGTCCAGGTAAACCAAAGGGCTTCTCAGTTGGGGTTTTACTGGCGCTTCCTTCGAAATAACAGACCACATGCACTCCTACAGTAAAATGTGATTTTTTTCAACAGATACTGTTGAAATGAATTGTAACATTCTGATTTTTATGATAATCATTGAAGGTGGTTATTTTTTGCTTGTGGTTTTGAACATGGAAATTTATGGTATTACGGATTCAAATTCGAAATAAGTCCGACATGTTCTGTACCGTATTATTATGGACTAGTAGATGTGTAACCTCTATGTAGGCCACAACAAATACCTTTATAACCATAGCTGCACGGAATCCAAGACTGATAAAATCACTCATCCATTACTGACCCCATTCTACCTTGCGCTCCCGTGCCCAATTATTCAATACGAGCTAAGGGGACATAACCCATGGTATATAATAGAAATAAATGCAATTGCAAATGATCCAAATAGCTGCAAAATCTCACCATATTTCAGTGTTTTCGTGAAAATATTGTTACCTAATTTGTTATTTTAACACAAATACCTCTCAACAGTTTGGTTTTATTAGTTGCATTAAATTTCAAACGAAAATGTGTACTATATATGTAAATAAATGTATACAAACACAAACGACTCTTTGGACCCGATATAAGAAATACGCAAAAGGGTGGATGGTGGGAATGTCTCTACAATAGCAGATTGGTATATAGGAAACCATGAACGTCTTAACAAAAGAAAGATTTACACGAAGATGTCTAAAAAACAAAGAAAGTACCGTTATGTCAACAGAATCATAATCCAGACTCACTAAAACTAAGACTCATGGAAAGATGCAACTTTGGGAATACTTTTTCTTTTAACGCTTGAGTCGAAAAAGTCTGTTGATTCCATACCATCCCGTATACTACATACGTCAGCGCTAGTTCGCTTCACACTTGTCTATCTGATGAAATTGACCGTGTTCTCATCGAATCATCACATTAAAATCTTCTACTGGTTTTTGTTAAAAGAACTTGTATTTTATTTTATCTTTGTAATAAACTATAATTCGTAGACTACACCACAACCCCAGCCTCAGAGACATCAGTCCCTGTAAGTAAAGATGGTGGCCGGAATGGATTTATTCACCGCCCATAAGATGATAAATATCATTTCAGAACGTACAACCACAAGATCGTGAATTCTGTCTAGTTTGCTGATTCCGTTTTAAAAGACAGTTAAAACAGATTCTTTTTCTGTAATAATTACATCAGATTCAAGATAAAAAGCGATGCTAGTGGTACAGATAGTCTTCACCAGACATTGGAGTATTTCACTGACGAACTTCAAATCTACGAAATACAACGAAAATGAAATCTCACGGAAATGTTTTTTTTTTAAATACATTTGTGTTTTCCAAAGTTACATATAGAACGTTGTATTTAGGTAATATATTTATTTTCTACGGCAAGTTGACAACATTTAGCATTCAATCTATCTGCATGTTACCCTTATCCCTGTATTTATGAATGTAAGGAGTCAAGTGGTTTGTGCATACGTAAAACTGATAAAGCATCCTGTGCAAAATGAATTAATGTGTTATGGACCAGTATTGATGTTACAAGTACAACCTGTAACAAGCATAGTAAGAATGGCAGAATAGCAATGTCCATATCTAACTGATTCTGTTATAAAAATATGACGATACTAGTTACATTGTAGCAGACAAAGTTTATATATTGATTAAAAGTGTTCTGAAATAGCCCAATTTTTCTTATTATTCTTATTATTATTTCTTAATATTTGATAGTCTTTTTTTTTTGTCCTCCAAAGAGCTACGCCTTTGAAAATATCTGTTTCGAAAAGTACCATTTTAACTGACATCGCTTGAAAAATAAAATAATGTTTAAGTCAGAATGAAAAGAAAAGTTTGATATTATCCTCCAATGCCTTAACCAATATCTTAAAATATATCGAACCGATTCTTGTCAGGCAGTCACTCGGTAACAGGTCGACAGAACCATGATATGGACAGAACAGTGACGTTCGTCGGTCAGAAGATATCCTGACACGGGATCGAGTAACGGAGACGGAAAACTTGTCACCTAGCTAACCAGGTATTATATATACTGTCGATAGGAAGCCAACAACACGCAATCCTGTCTTTGGCAAATAGTTTCCTTTTCTAAAAAAATCAGTGCTAATTTTACCGGGATGAAATTATTTTCAATTTTTGTTTACATATTTTCTAAAAATTAGTTCATCAAACCAGGTGGAATTCCTAATTTAATGATATGTGTTCTTTCAAACTGTATATCGTTTTAGTGTATTTTACGTGCATATTTATATCATAAGTGTAGACATAAGATCATTAGTATGCAATGATTTTTTTTCAAATCCGGATCTCAAACCATACCGTCATTCGATTTTTGTATTATTCTCCTTCAGCACGACCCTGGAAGCCATGCGGACACTGGACGTTACATCATAAACTTCTTTTCTTTCTGCGGTGTATCTACAATTTGCCATTCCAAATAACTTTGCATAGACATTTAATAAGTTACAGTTCAAACATTTTCTCAGTAACATGTCAAAACTTTTCAATGCATTAGGAACAATCGGCCTTGGCCTGGCTGTCGGAGCTAGTGTTGTGAATACGGCACTCTACAATGGTAAGGTTATTCGCCGGTAGTTTGCTTGTGAGTTTTCTGATGAAATCAACTGCAGTGTTTTCTAATGGAAATCTTTCAGATAAATATTTCATTTAATGTATCAAATACTGCAAACTTTCCTGGGTACTAGTCTAAAGCCTTTTCAGCAGCCAGTCCCTACAAGTTTACAGAACCATGCTAACGGTCAGGAAATAAGGTCAACTCGTCTCATTTCTCAAACTGCACGGACAACAGAGCTTCTACTAACAGTGTACCAAGAGTTTTAGCTTTCAGATACTGTGTCATGATAGGAAGTCCTTTGCATAAAGGAACTGGAAAATTTCGAATCCTCTATTGATTTACAGGCATTGCTAATGTATATATTTCAATTCTTACATAACACATACACAATACTGCAATTATAAGCTTATCAGAAGAGTTCTAATCACTATTTGTTTCCGTCAATTAACCGTAAAGACAAAAATTAACACAGGGAGATCTAGTCGGAACCAGTGAGGTTATATACTGACCTTCAAATTAGCAGAGGTCTGTTTAAGGTAATGCAGGACTTTAAAACAATTCTCACAATGACATGAAATAAAGCACAAGAAAAGTACAGAAAATAAATACTAAAGACATTTTTGAAAAGTGTACTTGGTTACTCAATTTGGAACTGATTTGAACCTGCTTTCAAGTCAAGTACAAAAGTACAGACAGAGAAAAAAAGGCTATTTGAAGTATTTTTACAGAAAGAGTATTTAAAAAGTATAAAATTAGCGCAGAGTATCAACAAAGTACATCTGACCAAATTGATAGTGTACCTATTTTGTACTTCTATATGTTTATAATACTTTTACTGGCAATTTCAGAAAGTGTTGAAAAGTGCTAAAGTACAAAGCAGGAATATGGAAAAAAGTAGAAAAAAAAAATACAAAGTCTGCATGGGACAATTTGCATAAGAATAGTACTTGTCCTTTACTGCTTTATTTGTATATTTACAATAATATCCAAAAAGTACATAACTATGTTGTAAAAAGTACCATTAAAGGCCCCAAAAAGTACAACATTGAACAAGCATTTGTCAGATTTATACTGATGTAACAAAAGTAATTAGTTATTTCAATGCCCTCATTTGGATTCAAATCCAGGACTCCAGGTTTCTAGTCTGACACTCAACCTATCGAGCTAAAGAGAAGTTCTCTCTAGCCGAGTTGTATATTGTTTCTGTTATTTTACCAGGGATGCATACTCCCCCTCCAGGAAAGAACTCATCCTCAAGTTTTCCAGGGGTTCCAGTAATGCTTATGGGGCATGACTAAATGTTTTTCCCTAGTTCCTACATAGGCACCAATGTAACAGAGGTTATTATTTATTTCAATGCCTCTGCTAGGATTTGAATCTGAAATCTTTGGCTTACTAGTCTGATGCTCAACAGATCAAGATAAAGTTCTCTTTAGTCGAGTAGTATATTTTGACTACTATTTTACCAAGGATACATACTCCCCCACCAGAAAATTGTTTTGAATTTTTGTTCCTCTCATGGAAAATATTGTAAATTTTTGTTCTTCTAATGAAAATATTGTAAATTTTTGTAATAGTATGATAATTGCATACACATACATTGTATTTGAACAAGTAACAATTATAATAAGTTTCACGTCATATTAGCAAAATTGTCTGAAATTTTGGTTGTTCTTGAAAATGTTGTAAATTTTTGTAATGACTCGGAGTTTTTATTAGAAGCTTTGAATCTGTTATATTACTATGTATACCTGTAATTGTTTTTCTGCTTATGGAATACCACTGATAAAAGCTAGTTGTAAGTTACCTCTAAATGAACAACTTTTATCTAAAGAACAACACAAGATCTCTACATTTCTGAGATCTGTGAGTCCGTTCTGATCTCTACTAATTAATCATCTTTTAAAATGATAACATGGATTATTTAATATATTTCCTTAGTTTATTTTTTTTTCATTATAGACCCAAATACTGATGTAACTTGACTGCTGAGTACAAATTTCAATGTTTCAGTCGATGGTGGACACAGAGCTGTGATATTCGACAGATTCCGAGGAGTACAAGAAAAAGTGATCGGAGAAGGGACACATTTTATGATTCCATGGGTACAGAAACCAATCATTTTTGATATTCGTTCCAGGCCTAGGAATATAGCAGTGGTCACAGGAAGCAAAGGTTTTTATTATTCAATTCTTTTCCAAAATATTATGATATTACGTATATGTATATATTGTGTAGTAGGTTGTGACCAATTTTTGGAAAAATTCAAATGAATCCTATATAATTTGATATTCATTACATGCAACAATACTAATCAATTTTATGTAAATAACAATTCCTCATTCTGAAACAATACGTTCTTAACCACACTGAAAACACTGAAAATTGAATTTCTATAAATGAAATCAGGAACATTCTCTTCATTTTTATCCTCCCCAAAGGGAGCACATATAGTCACTGCTTTGTCTGTCTGTCATCTGTCATAAAATTGCCTGGAGCATAATACAAAAACTATAAGAGGTATCAACATAACACTTCATAGGTAGATAGATCACAGCAAGAAGTGCAGTGCACAAAAACATCACTTTCTCTTGCATTATTTAGGAGTTATTGCCCTTTGTTATTTTTCGTACTTAAATTCTGTCAGTAGCATTACACTAAAACTGTAAAAGGTATCAACATGAAACTTTATAGAAAGATCTCAACAAGGAGAAGTGCAGTGCACAAGAACTCTTTTTTTGTGTGCATAATTTAGGAGTTTTTGCCCTTTGTTATTTTTCATACTTTAATTTTGTCTGTAGCAGTACACTAAAACTATAAGAGGTATTATCATGAAACGTCCTAGGTAGATAGGTCTCAAGGAGTAGGAGGACACAAGAATCTTACTCTTTTATTGTCCTTTGTTATTTTTCATATTTAAATTTTGTCCCGATCAGGTAGCATAACCCTGGTGGCCCTTGTTTTTCTTACTTCTCATTTCCTGTAACATTTGGCAAATTTGTGTTTTTTACAGATTTACAGAATGTTAACATTACACTCAGAATTCTGTTCCGACCAGTAAGTGCCAATCTTCCTAAAATTTACACAAATCTTGGACTTGACTACGATGAAAGAGTTCTCCCATCAATCACTAATGAAGTTTTGAAAGCTGTGGTGGTAAGTTTTCATAATTTGTAACAAAATTGTAAAATTCTGCAGTTTTTATTTAACTTCATAATTATTTTGGGCAAATTTGTTACCAGAAATGAATGTAGTTAGGGATGAAATATGCACATCTGTACAGATTAACTGCAAAAATATTAACATGGAAAATGTAAGATCATTAATACACAACAATTGTTTAAGACAATTAGGTACATTCGTGCTGTAAGGATTAATTATGGGGTTTTCTCTGTTAATTTTTTGAAGCAGCTGAACTACCAACTTTATTACCTATTTCAATGCTGTACAGATAGAACATAATGTAAATGAATTCATACACACCTACACTTGCTGTGTTAGGAAAAATGATACATTATCTCAGTCAGTGGATCATTGGACCTGACAACCTCGGGTAAAGATCCAAGGGACAATTTCTCAGGAAGTTTGGAAATCAAAACGATATGCAAGCATGATTGTATCCATCGGCAATACACTTTACCCTAGTTGCTCTAGATAGTGGCAGGTCTCTCGTATGTTCTTCAGTTAGTCACCAGTTTCTTCAAAATGACTCAAAATGATACCGACTGTTGATAAATATTTTCATGACATTTTCTAGATCCAGTTTGATGCCAGCGAAATTATTATTTTTCAACTTTTTGCATTACATTTTTTAGGCCCAGTTTGATGCCAGTGAAATGATTACCCAGAGAGAGGTTGTGTCAACAAAGGTCAGAGAAGAATTGACAGACAGGGCACAACAGTTTGGCGTAGTCCTTGACGACATTTCTCTGGTATGCTGATTTTCACAAAAAAGATGTCAATATCTTGTGCACTTATATCTTGTTCCTTTGAATTGAAGGCTTGGCTCTTTTGAAATAAAACTTCACAAATGAATTATCAGTTGTAGGTTTGGTACATTGGTATTATTTATCAGTAATGAGTTGGGTTGTAAAAATTTAACACCTCAGACAAATTTCACACCTGTAACAGCTCAGGGCACTGTATATCTATATATACATACAAAATTCTGCTGGTGTTGCTTTTTGGTCAGTCAATATTTCATAATTCAGATGAAATACTAAACACAAATCCACCACTTCTGAAGTTATTCTGGATCGTAAGTACGAGGAAGGTTACCTGAGAGAATGCAGCATTACTTAGATTTCAGTGCAGCAGAATTTTGAATCATCTTATGATTGGTTTCAGACACATCTCACATTTGGCCGAGAATTTACACAAGCTGTAGAACAGAAACAAGTTGCCCAACAGGATGCCGAAAGATCAAGATATCTTGTAGAAAAGGTAAATAGGGATCACTCACCAGAAGCCAAAGCAAGCTTATGTTGTGTAACACAGTGTTGATGTTGGTTATCTGTCTGGTTGGTCCTTGTCAACATTTCTCTTTTAACGACTTGTTCTCATTATAACAAGACACAAACTCCTGTGGGCAGTAGCATGCTAAGGATAAAATTTGTTCGGAAAATATCTTTTGAGTAATGCAGAGAATGAGGGTCTTGATATTTGGGCCAGTATCTATCTATAATGAATGAATATCAAGCTTATGAAATGAATCTTCTTTGCTCTTTCAGAATTGAAAGGGTTGAATACGTCTTTAAATAATTCCTTCCGGGTCATGCCAATTTTGTTATTTGGCCTGTTTGTTCAGATGAATGCCCTTGAGCCACTTTATCATATTGCATGTTCTTGAGCAGTGACGCGACTGATGCAAGTTGCATGCATTCAAGATGACATTTAAAGAATGAAGTGTACTCAATATATTTAGCTTGCAGATTCATGCTTAGTATACAGACCTGATAGCATATAACTTATGTCAGAAATTTCATGATTAAACCAAATACATAAAGCTACAAATATCAGAAATACTAGCAGTATAATTCTAGAGTTAGTTTAATATGTGTTGATTTCATTTCTAGGCGGAGATGAACAGGGAGGCAGCAGTTATTCAGGCCCAGGGTGACTCCGAAGGAGCTGAACTGTTAGCAAAAGCCTTCAAAAGTTCAGGGGAGGGCTTGATCGAGTTACGTAAACTGGAGGCTGCCGAGGAAATTGCATACCAAATGTCCCAGTCTAGAAATGTGACCTATTTACCATCGGGTCAACAGACATTGTTATCTCTACCACAGTAACCACCAACTTAAGAAGAGAAAAAACATTATTAGAACATTGTTTATCTGTGTTAAAAGAAACCATTTCATTTGTTTGTGAAAAAATACATTTGAGATGTATTCAGAGACTTCGATGTATAAGTGGATATTTTGAAGACAAAACTATGTTCAAATACACTTCTGTAGTGTGTTGTTTGTATGTTTTAATATCTTTAGTTCTGATAACTTTGGTATGATAAAAACTAGGTATCGTCCAATGTTTGATGTCAAGATGAACAGCTGATACACAAACTACCTGGTAAGCTTGTGTATAATGACTAGGAAGTAAAATTGAGAACAAAATAAGAAATTTATAATAAAAATTCAGAACTGATGTTATTAATATATATAAAAAAACAAATGATTATGATCTTTATAAAACAATATATTAGATAACATCATTGTAATTGAATGAATGTGTGTGTGATTTGTAATTCTCGTCAAGATTCCTGAATAAAAGGCGATAGATGATACTATTTCTTTTTTTTTCTCTTCAAAAGAATATGATTCCTGTATTGTCTGTCTATCAGTCCTTTTGTGTCCGGAGCATTACTTTGCCCACAGTTAAGCAAGGATAATGTATACATAGGCAATACTTAGACAAAATTCAGAGCACACACCTCAATTACAGTATTATCAACTTGGTGCCCAGAGCATAATTTTCCTTGCATTTGAACTAGGATAATGAGACTAAAATTTGGTCATACTAAGAGGATATGCAGTGTACCAAGTTTAGGGCCTGCAATTCCTGAATTACAGAGTCCTTTATGAAACATTTGGTGTCCAGATTATAACTGCTTTCATCTAAGCTAGGATAAAACTTTGAATATTCATTGGTCATACTGGTAGGATAGGCAGTATACCAAATTCAAGGCCAGCAATTTCATGAATAGGGAGTCATTGCCCTTTGTTGAAATTTTCATGTCCAGGTAATAACTTGGCTTGCATTTACACTTGGGTAATAAAACATATGTATACATCAATCATATTGCCCTTTGTTAAACTCATGTGTCCAATTAAGTTAGTTTTCAGGAGCATTCATCAATTTTACTGATCTTGCTTTTTAGGAATGAATTTCATTGGCTTGATATATAATATATGACAGATATTTATCTTAACACACAACAGTAATTGAAAACTGTATATATTAAAGAATTTCCAAACATCTGACCAAGTCTTGACAGTAGTTTACAGTTCTGCAGAATAAGAGTGCTAATGGGACAAAAATGTGTTGTTAAAACTTGACAGCTGACTTCATACTTTTGTTCATTCACTGCAGTGTAAACTGTCATCAAGATTTGACAGAGGAAAGACATTCAAGAGAGCTTGTAACATAGTTTTAATTGTCGTTTGTAGGATGAATATTTTACTAGGGGCATGGATTCATCTTACCCGAGACAAAAGTTTACATGTATTTTTATTGATGGACATTTTGTTGTGACATTATGAAGCAGAGTAGATTTAAGCAAGTCATCTGACAAAAAGTCGATGTTCACAATGTGAAAGATCAAGGTTTAATCAACCTCTTCCTAAATATTTATGTATTTCCGTTTTTAGGTCACCCGAGACAAATTTTTAGCATAATGTTGTTTATTTCCTATTTGAAAAACCTTGATAAGAATTATCAATATAGGATGACAGTTTTGATGGTATGCATGTATTGACACTGTTATTGATGTCACTTTTTGTTTTTCGTGACACTTGAAAGCTCCTTACCCTATAACCATTATATTCAATATTGCTTATCTTCGGTAACTGTCAAATTTGTTAAGCTTTCTGTTTTGTTTTTTTTTAAGGGGGTGAGGTTCTTTTTTTTTTTTAAGATTTTGAGTCAATGATAGAGGTGCAAAGAGGCTCATTTTATAGGCCCTCATATTAAATTCATTACTGATAATAAGCAAACATTCTGATCAAGATTGACATTCTGGGGAATTGACCTGCAAATTACAGAATTATAAATTTGTTCTGGTTTACAGATAAGAAAATGAAATGGGTCATATTAAAAGTACCTAGGTGTAGGTCAGCTAGATATTGTGTTTAGACGGGAACTTCTGCTGTATCAATGTTGATACCAAGTAAGGAATTATTATTAAATGGCATTGTTTGGCTGTCTTTAGGAATTTAAAAAATCATTGAAAATTTAGAAACTTTATTTTATATTGATTACAAAACAGATATTTCAACTTTTATTAAATCACACTTGTTGGCACGGATGTAAGCACACACGCAGTCTTGCTGTAGAAGGAAACTAGAGTAGCTAGGGGAAACCCATGTGGCTGGCAAGGCGATCCCTCATACCTTTCCACATCAAAATCATTACACATTAACAAAGAATTGAAGAATGAGTTTTCATTTTGTAATTTCAGATATATTCATCACTTAAATAAGCAAAATAGTGAGCCTTAACTTATTGTAAACTGTATTATGTAGAAAAAAGAACACCTGAAATATTCTGTAAAATCAGTTTATTTTTCGTTGTTAAAAACAAAACAAAACAATAGGATGAGGGCCATAGCTCTTAGTGTCATTTGACAATGGACGGACACACCACAAAAATTACTAATGGTGGCCCAATAAATCTGATGAATTCAAATTATGAACATTCCTAGAAAGGATAAGAAACTCATAAATGGTAGATTTTGTTTATGATAAACAGTTGTTGTATCGGTTACAAAATGGCTACTGTGTCTACCATGTCCAAGTTTTGAGCAGGATAAAAAATAACATATATGTTTCTTTTCCTTAACAAATTATACTTCAAACATTTCTCTCAATGGTGCAAATGAAACTGGGGAAATTTAGTTAAGACTTTTTGTTCAAGATGAGTTATGTTGGGTTTTTGGACCAAACAAAAAAAACAAGATTTGGTCAGACAACCTCAGAAACACTTCATGCATATTTAATGTCAATTCAACTCTTTAATAATGTTTCAGACCAGAATTTAATTGAAATCTACCCAAGAATTAAGAAGGAGTAGTGTTCTAAAGCAAAATATTCTCTGTTTGGGGCCCAAAATCAACTTTTTGAATTTAAGAATTAGTTACCCACCTCTATAATGATGTTTCCGACAGAATTTGAATGAAATCCTTTCAAGCATTAAGGAAAAGTAGCAATTTGAGGCAAAATATTGACTAACTCTCCCTTTTGGGTCTCTGCCCACAGGTTCCTAGGGTTAAATCAGCTTTCTACATTAAAAAAAAGATTCATCCCAAATTTAGTTGACATCCACCCAGTTATTAAGAAGGATTAAGTCCCTTCAGGTTGAATAAACTTTCCAGATTCAAAAAATGATTCCCTACCCCAAATAATGTGTGTGGGTTTAAATGTACCCATATGTTAAGTAGGAGTAGTGTTTTAAAGGAAAAGTTACAGATGATGCAAGTTGACATACAATGCACGATAGCAATATATCATCTTGGCCCTTCGGGCCTGGTGACCTAAACATATTATAGTGTGGAAATTGGATTTCCTGGTGAAACATAGCTCAATAAATCTGTTTATACTGACGCAGGAACAAATCCTACAAAACAATTAATGATTGTACTGTATTCCTCTCAGAAAATTAATGACAGCCAGTGCCAAAACTTGTAACATCCTCCGAAGTTACTTGAAAGTACATGTCTCTTGTTTAACATGTAAATGATGGAGCACAGATATCAGAACTCTGCCTTTACATTGTAAGCAAAAAAACCCCAATATTCTCCTATATACCAGAAATATCCTGAGTAAGCTGCAGAGTGATTTACGGTAAGAAAGAAATAAAAATTGCATCTAGGTCAAAAAGGTCTGGGAAAATTAACAATGAGGTAATAGAAATCTCAACAACAGGACTTGTTTTCAGCACTTTCTCCATTTCTACATCATCACATTTCAACACTTCCAACAAAAATTGCCATCCATATTTTGAATACTTCTTTCTTTTTTTTTTGAAAAATCAAGGAAAGGATGACCTATTTTTTTCTGCACAGTATGTAACATTACCAATAAATACTGTTTCAATATTGTGTGCTGTTATAAGCCCATGCTCTTAAGTTGGATGTAAAAAAGATGGCCTCCTTTGGCTTATTGCACTGTAGGTATGGATAAATCATCTGGCAAGGCAATATATCAAAATTCATCGTGGAAGTTGTAGTTTGGACCCAACCACCAATGGTCAATATCTTCTACTGCTGACCAATCAACAAGATTCCACCAGTCCGAAACATGCTTCGGTCGGAGATTCTGGTGTTTGATATAATAAGCATGCTCCCAAACATCAATGACAAGAATTGGCATAAGTCCATCTGTAAGAGGCGAGTCCTGGTTAGCAGTTTTTGATATGGTAAGTTTTCCATTGTTATTAGGATCTCTACTCAGCCAGACATAACCTGAAAAATGAATTTAAAAATTCTATATTATTTTTATCAAACATTATAATACATAAATTTTACTCATATTTGTTATTTCAACCATACATATGGGAAATAAACATGTTCAAATTTCAGCTGACAATGGGATTAATACTGTGGCTAAGAACAATTTCTCATTATAGAAAGCCAAATTGAAACAGACAAACAGCAGTTTGAACACTAGATTTGTGATTGCCAGAAATCATAGAAATTAAGTCTCGCCTTGTGAAAGACTACTATTTCAGTTAACAGTAGTATCAAATTTCAACCAATCAGGTACCTCGGTTTTGTTGTTATGACAACCTAGCTTGCTCATACAGCTAAGTTTTTAGTCTTTCAATATATGCCTACTTCTAAACACCAAAGTGTCATTAAAATCAGATTATGTTTGAATCATGAACCAGTGAATGGCCATTGATTGGTCACTATCTATATATCAGCTTGGATGATGTCATTTAGATTCTGAATATTTGCAGAACAACAACAATACTTGTGCAAAGTTTTATATAAAGCTGATTAGTTAGTTAAGTCTGATGAAGGTGGGTTAAAAGTAAGGAAAGCTAATAAGTTAAGATGATGCTATTTTCAGCTCCAGATATTTGACCGGACATTTATCATCAAAAACATGATAATAACCTGATCCAAAGAGAGAAAGGGCTTCCTTAGTAAACTCTTCTTTGAAGGTGGAAAAATTTCCAAACGCTTTGATGATGTCATCGCCCAGTTGGTTGATTGGCTCTCTGTCATCTGAATTTGGATTTGGTGACATCACAGACCAGTACAAGTTATGGTTCACATATCTAAAAAATCCAAAACAGAGGTTATTTTAATCATTAATCTTCTCAATAGGACAAGCTTATATTCTAAGGTGTTATATGATCGTAATGTTTATTTGAGTACTAAATTGCTTCCCACAAAACAGGACCTTTTTTTTATTAAACATAACATCATTCAGCACCTTTATAAGATAAATGTAATTCACAGTTACTTCATGGTTTGTTGAGTGTTTATTTGTCTGTTCACTGTCAGGGTAATATTGAGTTGGGGTCTCCTTCCTCACTGAACAACATACAAGAGGCACATCCCAAGCCATCCTGAGCTACAAGGGTAATGTGTCTTGCCTATGGACACAACTACAGCACAGACTGGTCCATTTCTCAGTTTCCTGGGAAACATAACTCACCATGGGGATTGCTGAGTCACGCATGTCCGATTTTCACCTAAAGTTGCATAGGTCAAATCAAACTACTAACTGGGCTACACATGACCTCTGATTCAATGTGAGGAGCTGGACTCATTATGGGACTTGGTACTTGGAATAAGTCAGAAGGTGGATTCAATATAGGGCAAACAATAGGCCTAGGGGACCTTACACTTGACCTCTCATTCAAAGTCAACAGGTGTATTTATCATAGAGCAATAAGCCTAGGCAACCTCACACTTGACCTCTGGCTCAAAGTTGGGAGGTGGACTTATCATAAGGCAATAAGCCTATGTGATCTTACACTTGACCTCTGACTCAAAGTTGGGAGGTGGACTTATCATAGGACAATAAGCCTAGTGGACCTTAAATTTGACCTCTCACCCAAAGCCAGGAGGTGGACTTATCATAAGGCAGAAAACCTAGTGGACCGTACACGACCTCTGACTCAAAGTTGGGAGGTGGACTAATCATAAGGCAATAAGCCTATGTAACCTTACACTTGACCTCTCACTCTAAGTCAGGAGGTGGACTGATTACAGAACAATAAATGAACAAGGACATAGTAGTCATCAAGATCCTCTGCCCATGCTCATTTGTAAATATATATATCTAAAGCGAGCAACATGGAAAACTGGAACAGAGTCAGGTCACAGCAGTCTCATAAAATATGCACGTAATTAAAACTGAACAAGGAATTAAGTACTAAGTGTACAAAGCATTTTTTTTTTTTTTAAATCCTATCATTCCTTCATAAGATAATGTGAAGGAAGATTTCCCATAGAGTAATTGAAGAAATCAGCAAATCAGGTCACAGCAGTCTCATTAAATATCTGCAGAATTTGCTGTTCATCAAACTCGGGCAAGGGATTAAGGTAACAAGTGTACCAACCAAGTTTCAGTTTCATCAAAATCCAACCAGTCTTTCAAAAGATATCATGCAGAAAGCAGCATACAAATGGATGGAAGGACAGACAGAAAGACAGATGGAAGGACAGACATAACCAATTCGAATATCCCTGCCAACTTTGTTTGGCAGGAGATAATTAACATTGTTGAAAAGTATTGGATATGGATTATTACCAGACATTGAGTAATTGATGGATACGTTAGCAAAGTTTTTCACATTACTTGAGCCGACAAAACCAAACACTAACCCGCCACCGTTGTTTCGTATTTTAGTTTGATATTTTTCTGGTACATCTTCTAGACCAATCAGAATGTCCAAAATTGGTTTCTTCGCAAAAGATGCAGATTCTTTGACCTGAAACAATTTTTGATTCTATTCAATGTGTTTATATACAAACCTTAAGCGTAAAACAATATAATGACAACTAATATTCCTGTTCCTAATGCACCTAATATCTAAACAATTAAGTTAAGAATGGTGAAACTCACCAGTATTCATAAACACACATAATACAATTTTTCTGACAATAGGTCCAGGTCTGGTATTAAGCATATTTATAAACACACTTATGAGAAAACAAAATTGAAGAACCAACACTCTATATGTCTAAGATTGCGGCTAGGTTCCTGAATGCATACCAGAGGTATTCTGTACAGCTCCTTACAATGTGGTCAACATAAGGAAAAAAAATAAAGGATTCTCAACATCCAGGAACACTTGTTGTATTTTATTTATGTACTAATTCGTCGACATGTGTCTACCGCTATGTGGCGGTCATCTGGACACTTGATACAATTTTTCCTGACAATAGGTCCAGGTCTGGTAATACGCCCACCTATGGCTATTTCAGTGAAATAATTATCCTGTTCCTGTAATCATAAATCCCATATATCTTTACCTTGAGTCAAATTTTATGTCTTGGCCCCTGAGCATATTTACAATATCAACCAGAAATTCAACAATAAAGCTGAAATTGTCACTCCAACTTAAAAACATTGTCCAGATAACAAGGAACAGAATAGACATTTAATTCTGAGCATAGACATGTGTAGAAGTTTGGAATACATGTCAGGAAACTAGTCTCAAGGGCAAAGTAATGAAAATTACTCCTTCTTATTACAAATTTGGTTTCTGTTGATCACTCAAAGGGTAGAAGTTTGAAGGAAATTGGGTAGCTTTAGGAGATTATAACAAACTGATTGTGTTGCCTTTGGGGTCAAAGACTTTATGAAATGGGAGAAATGTCAGAGTATGGAGTACTGGGCCATTTTCTTTTCTAGGTTTGATCAGTTGGAACATAGTTGTTTGTTTATGAAATAAGGAACTACTAATCTTTTGTTTTTACTTCCAAACAACTCTAATCTTGTGTAATTTCAGTGATTGCAGCCTACCCACCCCCACCCCTCTCTGATCTCCTAGAGTTACTGCCCTTCAATAAACTCTGTCAGTGTAGCGATAAACTTGACAGCCAAGGGGCTAAGAATAGTCTGACCCCGATCCATGAAATGCTATTGAAAACGAACCAGTTACTTTGAAGGTTTTGACAATCTAGCTTCGATTTTATTTTGTCTTCGTCACTGATATTGTCTCCGTTCAAGACAAAAATCAAATCGCGGTTAGATAGTCGGAACCTTCTGGACTACGATCCAGTATGTCTGCAGTATGTCTGGCCTTTAGTCATTAACATCGGCATGGAATGGGCATGCAGCATAATGCACCCTTCTTGAGACCGAATGGACGCTAATATAATTCGAAATCCGGCAGGGCAGATAATTTTCATTACTCATTTCAACCTGTGACATTTAATGCATGTGCATAATAACACGCATTTACCTCACCGTCCGCGGCCCACTCCTCAAGGGCAGCGTTCATTTTTTTGGTGTATGCAGCATGGTGACCTAAATGATGTACGCGCAATGTCGCTTCGTCGATGAACGGTTCCAAATCTTTGTAACCGTATGGAAGTTTAGGTAGAACATAATTATTTGTGTGATCTGTAATGAACTCATATGGCATTTTCAAAGCCAGGACAGTACTTAACATGCCAAATGAAAGTAGCCATGACCGGAAAATTGTTATGTCTGCCATCTTGTCCAGTCACGTGATTTTCAAGGTTATCCTCTAGAGTTTTCTTAGCAAGATACTAAGTAAGTTCCGATGACACCGTATAAAAAGTAAACAACAACATTAACCAGGAAGAGTGTCCTAGGCTCGGTTATAATTGGAACAAGGACGTTAAGCTCCCAAAAAGAAAGAAAGAATTAACCAGGAAGAAGGGAATCCCAATATTGTGAAACATTTAACGGCCGCTTCTAACCAGGAAGACACAGTTCTAAATTTTCATGATAGAGCAGTGATATTATTCTCAGCAATGGAAAAATCTGTGATTCTGATGGTTCTGACATTGGTTGGGGTTTGTCAATGTTCCCTCAATTTTAAGTCGGTTCTACATAATGTGTTACCACAAGTAAAAAAAATTGTGGAAAAGAATGTAGATTTGAAAAACGTCAAATTGTCAGATCTGCATATTCCTGTCAAGGGTAAGGATCTGGAAGAGCTGAAGCCTGTCATCAGAAGTAAGTCATGCTGTTTTATATGTACAGAACTACAATCGTATTGGCACATATGTTTACACTAAATTTTTATCTTCCCATTAAACATGTTTGTTTGTAATTACTTGTTTTTAACTGTCATCTGGCACAATGCCTGTCATTTGTCTTTTTCCTTTTCAATCAATAGCCAATGCAAGTGTTAATATATCTAGCTATAGGGATATAGGGAAGTATATATGTACATCCCTGTTGACTATGCAGGCTTCGTGATATGAAACCTGACACAGCTTACAAAAAAAAATCACCTTGACCCATACCACAGACTTCAATATATAGCTATACATCCATGTCCATACATGTAGTAATGGTCACAGACTTCTTCTAATGAACCAACAGTCCTAGAATCATAACATTTTACTGGTAGGCGTGATTATTGTTGCCTGACAAATTTTGGAAAAATGAATTTACATTTATTCATAGTTTAGGTTACAGTGGTCAAATTATTTGGCTGGTAGGTTCATGGGAAAAATCTCTTCTAAATTATTAAAAATGATTATTAAACAATTAAAAAATAAGGAGATCTTTAATTATTCAAACCTTATCCATGATCAAGAGATGAATCCTCAAACAACCTCCTCTGATGTTTCACTGATAAGTACCAGGGATGAAGCCAGACAGGTTTGCAAAAAGAAATTACGTTGACTTATAATAAAGGTCTGACACAGTTGTCTAATTTGTTAAATAAAACATGCACTCAAACAAATATGGACCCCATTCCCAATTGGATTAATTTTATGATATGGCCAAATTCACAAAATATATAGTTTACTCCTTAAAATTTCCTCTCCAATGGCTTAGTTTTCTTCCAAAAATAAGATAAAAAGGCCCTTTCTCAAATAAGTGGAAAAAGGTCATGGAAATTCATAAAGATTGGTTGCTGTGATAATATTTCAAATCCTACTAAAAGAAATGACCTATTCATAACTTAGTGTTGTTTGAAGTCTTCTACTACAAGTCCATCAGTTGTAGACAAATGATGTTTACCTGGCAGTGTCAATTTGATTTAGACCAATACTGAAAATGTCAGTGATATACCTACCAACTTTCCTGATTCAGTCTGGAGTTTCCCATTTTCACTTCCCATTCATGCCTCCTGATCGTATGGATCAAAATTGGAGTAATCTCCCACTTTCAGAGATTCCACTAGGTAGGTTATAAGCAGCCTTGCTATGTTTGTCAAATTGGTAAGGCTGACCACCTGGCCACATTATCAAGGTCTAGCTGGGTGAGTACACAGCCTAATTATCTAATTAGTATTACCTAATTCAGGTTAATCTTAATTAGCAAACATAATATCATAGACTTTTTGCATTTTGATATGTTTTGTTACCAATACTTGTACCCCATTTTTTTGTTATTGGTATTTCCTGAAAAAAAATTGATGGATCTATCTTAAATTTCGTACATAGGTTTCCCTTTGTCATTAGTTGTGCCCATTTTATTTTGGGACTGATCAGAAAAACAAAATGGCCGACAGGTGGCCATCTTGGATTTTGACTTTGAAAGTTTGTTTCCTTATTTCTTGAGAAGAACTGAATGGATCTCTCCCAAATTCCATACATAGGTTTCCCTTTGTCACTAGTTGTGCCCATTCTATTTTGGAAGCGAGCAGGAAAACAAAATGGCCAACAAGTGGCCATCTTGTTTTTTTGTTTTTGAAGTTTTTTGTTGCTACTTCTTGAGAAATGCTGCATAGATGTTTCTCTAATTTCCTCTTTATCCATAGTCATGCCTGTTCAAGTTTCGAACTTGTCAGAAAAACAAAATGACCTACAGGCAGCCATCTTGGATTTCGCTTAGTAAAGATTGTTATCCCTATTTCTTAAGAAGTACTGATTTGATCTCTCTCAAATTTCAAACATTATCGTCGATCTCTTCTTGTGCCAATTTGATTTTGGGGCTGATCAGAAAAGACAAAATGGCTTCCAGGCAGCCATCTTGGATTTGGCAGGTATAGATTATCATCGCTATTTTTGTTTTAAGAAATGTTAGAAATTCTTATCTTTGAGAGAAAAAACAGAGAAGTGAAGGAAAAAGATCCAACTTTCAAAGAGCAAATAAAGATCAAACAATGGTGGGAGCCAAGATCCTTCTGGGATCTCTTATGGTTTTTGAATATTTTCTGTTATCTAATTTTTCAAAAAAGAGAAACAGATAAAAAGCAAAGGGGTCATTACCAATGTTTATGTCAGTGTATTGTATTCCAATTAGATACATTGTATTCCTCTTAGATACATTATATTCCCCTTAGACACATTGTATTTCCCATAGATACATTATATTCCCCACAGATACTTTGTGTTTCCCTTAGATACATTGTATTTCCATTAGACACATTGTATTTCCCATAGATACATTGTATTCCCCTTAGATACATTGTATTCCCCTTAGACACATTGTATTCCACTTAGATACATTGTATTCACCTTAGATACATTGTATTCCCCTTAGACACATTGTATTCCACTTAGATACATTGTATTTCCCTTAGACACATTGTATTCCCCATAGATACATTGTATTCCCCTTAGATACATTGTATTTCCCTTAGACACATTGTATTCCACTTAGACACATTGTATTCCCCTTAGATACGTTGTATTCCCCTAAGACACATTGTATTCCCCTTAGACACATTGTATTCCCCTTAGACACATTGTATTCCCTTTAGATACATTGTATTCCCATTAGACACATTGTATTTCCCTTAGATACATTGTATTCGACTTAGACACATTGTATTCCCCTTAGATACATTGTATTCCCCTTAGACACATTGTATTCCCCTTAGACACATTGTATTCCCCTTAGACACATTGTATTCCCTTTAGATACATTGTATTCCCATTAGACACATTGTATTTCCCTTAGATACATTGTATTCGACTTAGACACATTGTATTCCCCTTAGATACATTGTATTCCCCTTAGACACATTGTATTCCCCTTAGACACATTGTATTCTACTTAGATACATTGTATTCCCCATAGATACATTGTATTCCCCTTAGATACATTGTATTCCCCTTAGATACATTGTATTCCCTTAGACACATTATATTCCCCTTAGATACATTATATTCCCCTTAGATACATTGTATTCCTTTAGATGCATTATATTCCCCAGAGATACATTGTATTCCACTTAGATACATTATATTCCCCTTAGATACATCGTATTCCCCATAGACACATTGTATTTCCCTAAGACACATTGTATTCCACTTAGACACATTGTATTCCACTTAGATACATTGTATTCCCCATAGATACATTGTATTCCCCTAAGACACATTGTATTCCACTTAGACACATTGTATTCCACTTAGATACATTGTATTTCCCTTAGACACATTGTATTTCCCATAGATACATTGTATTCCCCTTAGATACATTGTATTCCCCTTAGATATATGTATTCCCTATAGATACATTGTATTCCCCTTAGATACATTGTATTCCCCCTTAGATACATTTAAACCCCCCATAGATAAACTGTATTCCATAGATATACTGTATTCCCCTTAGATACATTGTATTTCCCTTAGATACATTGTATTCCCCTTAGATACATTGTATTCCCCTTAGAAACATTGTATTTCCCTTAGATACATTGTATTTCCCTTAGATACATTTAACCCCCCATAGATACACTGTATTCCCCTTAGATACATTGTATTTCCCTTAGATACATTGTATTCCCCTTAGATACATGCAAAATTCCATGTTTAATGAATCCAATAAACAACAGCTTAGGGAGAATTTTTCAAGTTTTAGAGGAGAACCTTACTAAAACAATGACCCGGTAATGTTATTTTTGCAGTTTGAATATTGCCCTAATGATTTGTTACTGCATCTTTCATTATTGTATTTTTGCAATTTATTGTAACAATAAACCTGATGTTATATTAAAAAATCCATACATTTAGCTGAGGGAAATGTTTTAAACAAATCAAATTCACAGACTTCTAATTAGTCCCCTATCAATGAAATCAGGGAGACTTAAAATTTTCCTCCCCATCCTTCAGTCCCTGTATATGTGACAACTTTTGTCAGCACCATTACTACTTCATATGAGGGATTTCATCAAACTTCACTCACTGATAATTAGGCACCCCTACCTTTATACGTTTAATCAGGGAATCAAACACTGGACATTTAGGTGAATGGCGAGTTTGTCACCAATGTGCCACCCAGTAACATTATATTAAAAACATTAAAGAAATATTGACAGAAATCTAATTAAGACAGATATTATCCATGATGTACATACAACTGTATTTAGCTAGCAATATGCCCACCCAAATTTCTTTTCTGTCAAGGAATAATACAAACAAATTATATTTCTTGCTTTTCAAAGGCTTTTTGCATGAAAAAAATTATATATATATATCTTAAGAAGACTGTAAGTACCAATCACAACAGGCTGCGGAGTGGTTGTTACTAGGATTGATTTCTACCGGTTTCGCCCTCCCGGGCTTCTTCAGATCCTGACTGGTACTTACAGTCTGATTTTCCCTTTTGCCCAATCACCCTGCATACCTATGGATATCCAGCTCGGGATCGGAGGAACCTACAAACCACCCAACTAGAACACACGGTGTTGGCTCTATTACCTATACTCATATATGTTAAGCAGTAATCAAATTTACGTTATTGTATGACAGCCTGAATTACTATCAAGGAACTTAAAAGTATTCACATACATCCCTTCGTCAGTGCTTTAGCTGATTATTTCCTTTAGCAATCTTGATCTGTAACCCTGGTAAAATACTAGTCACAATATACCACTTGGCTAGAGAGAACTTCTCTTTAGCTCAATTGGTTGAGCGTCAGACTAGTACACCAGGGATCCCGGGTTCGATTCCTAGCGGAGGCATTAAGATGAAAAATGACCTCTGTTACATTGGCACCCATGTAGGGACCCGGGAATAGTACTTAGCCATGCCCCACCAGCATCGCTGTAACCCCTGGAAACTCGAGGACGAGTTATTTCCTGGAGGGGGAGTATGTAACCCTGGTAAAATACTAGCTGCAATATACCACTTGGCTAGAGAGAACTTCTCTTTAGCTCGATTGGTTGAGCGTCAGACTAGTACACCAGGGGTCCCGGATTCGATTCCTAGTGGAGGCATTAAGATGAAAAATGACCTCTGTTACAGATTAAACTTCATTATAAAAGGCCATTTAAGGTTAAGCTTTCAAGGTTCAAGGTTGTTCAGTAAAGGCCAAGGCAGTTGTATCTGTTATGAGGAAATCCTTGCCACTGTGTGTCAAGCAGCTTAATTCCTTAAGGAATCTATTTCAGCATTTTCACACCAGTATTTAAGATGATTTTATTATCTTGGGTTTCAAAGTCAAAAGTCAAACTCTTGATTTTAGGATTAAATTTAACTCTAGTACTTTCAGAAAATGTTTGTCAACATTCTGGTGTGTTCATTTCTAGTGGGATCTTGATGAACTTTCAAATTTGCAAATTTTTGGAGGACTGTAATAATTTGATTTAGTTTTAGTTTCACAGTTTTTGGTCAAGGTTAAAGCAGCTATCACTTATATTCGTCTCGCATATGTTTTGTCAGCCATTAGTCATCTCTGTGCTAGCTGTGCAAAATCACATTTTAAAGCTTCAAGTGGTGTATGGAATTCAGCTCAAACTTGTCTAAAAGGATCATGAGACACTCTGGACATGTGTTGCTAATTTTCTGGGTTAGTCTCAAATTCAGTATGGCCATCATGGCCTTTTCTTGCAAAATATATTTTGACCATTTTCTCCATTTCATTAAGCTGAAATTAAGTGGTTGTTACCTTTACTGCTGAAAGACTCTAAATTGTTTTAGCCGTTTGATAATTGTTCACACCATCTTTGATTGAGCATCATTTGGCCTGAAACCTAATTAGAAGAGGGCAAACATACCGCCATGTAATTCAAATAAATGAAGTTGATTCAATCTCTGGGGACATTGGGGAAAGGCTGCAAACGAGGAAATTCTTAAATTATGTTTAAAATGAAACTCTCCCTTAATGCCTTAGCATATTTCAACCAAGTTTACACTGAAACATCATTGAGAGAGTGGAACCAAAATTAAAATGTAGAGGATTTGAGCCTTTGGAAGGTGGAGAGCCAAAAGAGGAATTCAGCTAAAGGTGTGCTTTTAAACATAATTCCTCCTTAACACCTGCATGGGTATCAACCCATGGTCAAAAACACTCAGGAGGACAAGTTGATATTTATAGATATAACGTTAGTTGGTTAGGTCCTCATGGATGGGGCCCAAAAGGGGAAATTCTTGCTTTGAAATTCTATTACTTTTTCACGCGTGAATGGATTTCAACCGAATTGGATCTTAAACATCACTAGGGTAGGGCAAACACAATCTATGTAACTAAAGCTTGTAAATTGGAGAATTTAGCTTTAAAATTCTTCTCTCATATGTCTGGACAAATTATAACCAAATTTGTCCTGAATCATCATTTGGGATAGCAATCATTTAACAATGGTTGTTGGATTGTTCACATTTATTATGTTTTTCCATTTGATATTTTATGAAGAGTACCTACATGTATATATTGGTCAGATGACAGTTAAGGCCCAGTGGGTCTCTTGTGTTGTTTGTGCTGACTTGTTCTCATCAATTTCCTTTGATTTTACATGCACTACGAAAAGAAATCCAGAAGGGTTTGCCAGCAGATCTCCAACATCTTGACTCCAATCTTCAAGATAGTGTCTCTGATCTCCAGGGTAGTACAAAAGAAATAAGAAAGCAGTTACAGACAGTTCTCAAAGGTAAAATTGATTACTTCCTGTCCTAGCAGATAAAATATGTAACAGCTCTTCATCACAGTAAATAAGTAATAACACTTCCTCAAAGGTAAAATATGTAACAGCCCTTCATCACAGTCAATAAGTAATAACACTTCCTCAAAGGTTAAATATGTAACAGCCCTTCATCACAGTAAATAAGTAATAACACTTCCTCAAAGGTAAAGTCAGTTACAGCCCTTCATCACAGTCAATAAGTAATAACACTTCCTCAAAGGTAAAGTCAGTTACAGCCCTTCATCACAGTAAATAAGTAATAACACTTCCTCAAAGGTTAAATATGTAACAGCCCTTCATCACAGTAAATAAGTAATAACACTTCCTCAAAGGTTAAATATGTAACAGCCCTTCATCACAGTAAATAAGTAATAACACTTCCTCAAAGGTAAAGTCAGTTACAGCTCTTCATCACAGTAAATAAGTAATAACACTTCCTCAAAGGTAAAATATGTAACAGCCCTTCATCACAGTAAATAAGTAATAACACTTCCTCAAAGGGTAAAGTAATAACACTTCCTCCTTAACATCACAGTAAATCAGTAATAACACAGTAACCCTTCATCACAGTAAATAAGTAATAACACTTCCTCAAAGGTAAAATATGTAACAGCCCTTCATCACAGTAAATAAGTAATAACACTTCCTCAAAGGTAAAGTCAGTTACAGCCCTTCATCACAGTCAATAAGTAATAACACTTCCTCAAAGGTAAAGTCAGTTACAGCCCTTCATCACAGTAAATAAGTAATAACACTTCCTCAAAGGTTAAATATGTAACAGCCCTTCATCACAGTAAATAAGTAATAACACTTCCTCAAAGGTAAAATATGTAACAGCCCTTCATCACAGTAAATAAGTAATAACACTTCCTCAAAGGTAAATATGTAACAGCCCTTCATCACAGTCAATAAGTAATAACACTTCCTCTACCATAAAATGTGAAGTAAGTTACAACCTGACTTGAAATGTAAAATAATTTACAGCCTGTTGCAGACCTAGGATGAAAACAAAGGAAAGGAAAAAGATTCCTAATTTCTCTATGTGCTTCATTTCTAAATAATATTTATCTATATTTTTTTTTTCTGAGGAAAAAGTTCATTATAATATTTGCAGGTCTGGAGGGAGAAGTGTTGAAGAATCTGAAATTGAAGGGACTGGGAGGATGTGTTTGTTCCAGTCATGCATGTTCCTGTTGTGAACATCTGAAAATAGATGAATTCAAGCTTGATAGCACAGGTAAATATAATAAACAACAGGTCTCTGTTTGATTCTCTCAGAAATTTCCTTCAAACATACGAATGGGATGTTTTTATATACTTATCAAAAATTAATGGTGCCCATCCACTTGTTATAAACTTTTATTTGTCTGGAGATCTCCACCCCGTTTTCTACTGATTTCTTTCAAACTTGCTAGACTTGATAACCATGACTTGAAGTTGTGTTTTCCTGAATGTCAGTCAGATTTGAATGTATTTGGAAAAGTGACTGCCCCTTCTTGTGTTCATCTTGTCCAGTGATCTCCTCTTTCAGTTTTCAAACAATTTTTTTTCATACTTGGAATGCTTTATCACGATGACATTGAATTGTGTTTTCCTATACTACAGTTTGATTTAGCAATTTTGAAGGAGTTATTGTTCATTGTTATTTATTGGAGATCTAATTCCTCAGTTTACCATTAATGACATTGTGATTTTACAATTTTAAAAAGAGTTATTGCCCTTTTGGATTTGTTGTAACATTTTTATCAGGTCAAAATATCACCTCCTTCATTTTGTCGAAGATTTTTTTTTTCAATTTTCCATTTACCTGTTTAAAACAAAACATGCTTTAATTCATAAATTAAACATATAGCACTGTTTTCCTGCTAAATATTTTGACTCATAACCATTTTCATGTGTTTCTTTGGTATAGGACAGGTGTGTATTGTTCTGCTCCATGGTTACTTGCTGACTTTGTTTCCACAGTGTTTTTCTTTTCAATTTTTTATTATTTTTATTTTTATATTTCTACAGTTTAGAATAAATTGTGTATGTTTAAAAAGAATATGTAATTACAAGTAATATATGGACTTTTTTTTTTGTTAATATCAGATATAAAGATTTCAGAAATGTGGACATTTTTGTTTTTATCCATCACATGAAGCTTTTAAGGCCATAAAAAAGCTAGGCTATGCCAGGAAGTCAAAGTTCAACATCAGCTATTTTTGTTTCTATAATGACAAAAACAGACATTGTAGTATAACAGAAAACAAATAAAGCATTTGAACAAACAAAAAAGGAAATATTTACTGTTGCTATCAATGTTTATATCTCTTTTTAAATTGTAGTTTGTGTGGGTGTTGCCTATCTTCCAAAAGACATTGGTGTTGATTTCACTCTGACAGTCGATGGAAAGACATTTATCAACGAGACAATCTCAGGTTTGTTGCAGTAAGGCCTCATTTAGGGAGCTGAATTTAAGATTTTATTAGGTCATTTGACTGGAAGGTTCAAGATGACAGCCATCGTGCTTTGTGTACCGTTGTGCTCCGTGCGTCTTGTTGTAAACCTTTTTCATTTAACCCCAACTCCTCTTTCATACCTGGATAGATTTCAACCCAATTTTGTCTGACGTAGCATTGGATGAGGGTAATCATTTCTTACATTCAGAATTTTTATTTGACCCCTAGGGGTCAAGGAACAGGGCCCCAAATGGGGAGGTACTGAAATAAGACCCTACTTCTCCTTTCTTTCTTGATGGATTGCAACAAGCTTTGGCCTGATTCATCAGTTAGGGTAGGCAATTATTTCTGAATTTCAGGAATTTCATTGAACCCCTAGGGACTTTTGGGCGAGGTCCGGAAAGGGAAAATAAGAAAATAAGACAGCATTTTGCTTCAAAATTTTACTCCTTTTTAGTGCTTGAATGGATTTCAACCAAATTAGGTCAGAAACATCAATGAGAGTGGGAAATCATTTCTTAACTTCTGTTTATTTATTCAAACCAGAGACTTTGGGGCAGGGTCCCAAAAGAAAAAATTAGACAATATTTTATATATGATGTTATGAATATATGGCACATATAACATGTTATACATAATCAGGAATAAGTTGTTAGCTATATCTTTAATGTATAAGCTAGTTATATTATTAATAAAGACAAAAGTACATATATCCTAGGATTTTCCAAAAAAGCGTTCAAATGTAAATGGATTTACAAATGTATTTCCCTCAATAATATACATAACAACTATTATGATTCTCTTGCGTTTTGTTTTGAAAGGGAGGTTTCACTTGGGTTTTGAACTTAAGCTTATGTGATATACTTTCAATATAATCTGGAAGAGAATTCCATTCTTTTGCGCCTGTAAAGTAGAATGTTGTAGATTCTTTACCTTGCACTGATAGGAGACTGAAAATATATGCTGAGGATCGAGTATTTTGTAGACATAGATTCTTGTTAAACTAACTAACTAATGTCTAATATGTTTATACGCAAAAAATCATGGCATCTTATACTGTGCCTATTTTGAACATTGAAAATAAATCTTACTACTTTGTTTTGTGCTACCTGTAATTTATGTTTTAGTTTTTTTGACAACCCTTCATACCAACCAGCACACGCATAGTCGAAATGACATAGAATCAATGCCGAGCAAAAAGTTTTTCTCGACCTATACGATAGACATTGCTCATTTCTGTAGAGAAATTTAAGTCACTGATTTACTTTTTTAACAATTGAATCTACTATTTCTTCACTTGATAGCAAATCGTTAACGTCCATACCAAAATATTTTATACACTTCTTAACTTCATTGTCATGATTATTGCACAATATTTCAAAATTCATATTTGATCCAATTTTCTTTTAGGGCCAAAAATAATACTTTCTTTTTACTTAAATGTAGAGAAATCTTGTTATCCACTAACCATTCTTGACAGGACTCTTAACACCGAAGACATTTTTTGCGATATTACTGCTGGGTTTAGATGGGAAAAAGTATATAGCAGAATTTTCTGCATACAACATCAACATGCAGTTAGAATCAATGCTGACTTGCATATCATTGACATAGAACAGAAGAGGAGACATTATTGATAGTGGACAATCATTCCCCCTAGGGACCTGGGGGTGGGCGGGGCCAAAATTGAGTCAATATCAATTAATATGTTAAAATGTTTTAATGACTACTTCTCAATAACCAAAAGACCCCGGGTACTGATATTGGACACAACTTTCAAGGTCGCAGGGGTCAAATGTGTTGAAATGTTTACGCAACTTCTTCTCCATAACCAAAAGCCCAAGGGCCTTGATATTGGGCCTGTAGCTTGCTTTTTTCAACAAGCAGTACATCCAGAGTAATGGCAATTGTGTAGTGTATGTATAAAGAATATGATTTCAAGTTTGCAGAAAATGTCTTTATAAACCAACCAATGTTTGCTATGTAAACTGTAGTGTAGTTTAGCAATTTATTTTAGGCCTATTGTGCCTCTTTCATATATAAGTCTTTATAGTCAGATGACAGTTAAGGCCTGTGGGCCTCTTGTTTTATCTGAATGCTGTTGAGGAGTTTGACAAACCTTTTCTGTCAACTCAGAAGAATCAATGTTGATTCATAGAACTGAGAAAAAATATCAAGATAAGTGTCATCAGAGGTATATGGTCTAAACATTCCTGTTTTTTTTACTTTCAGCGGCAAACCCACCTCCAGTCTGTGTTGGTATTCCTACTCTAGCGAAATATGCCAGTGTTTGCATTAGGTTCACTGACCTCCATGTTGACAGAGACAACAAAAAGTTCTCTGGCTGTTTATCATTTGAAGCAAAACTGGAGTCTGTCAAAGTAGTTGATGAAGAAATTGGATGTTTCAACATGCCAATACCAGCAGCTGACTACAGCACCCAGTTGGAGGGCAACACCACCAAGAATAGCACTCAGGTTAGCAAAGAAGATAAACTGAAGATGTTGTCTCGTCTTGGTCTGATGGGGAAAACCTACAGCAAAGGACGTCTTATCAACAACAACTTGCTTCATAATTGAACTGTACAAAATTTTATGGTACGAGTTAAAGACTTGGTGTAAAATCAGATATTTTCATCGGGCTCAGTTTTCACGGTAAAATGTACATGTAACTATTTTGTGGACTCTAAAATCAGATATTTTCCTGGGGTTCAATTTTCGTAATTTAAAAAATCACTATCTCATAGACGCTTGCTTTCATCATAGATGTAGCTCAATAAATTTACTTTAAAAAGTTCGTGGACGTATGAAAATATTGATTAAGAGTACCCACAAAATCGACAAAAATAAACCCCCATGAAAATTTATGATTTTATGGTAAATCATCAACTTACAGTGCCCATCTTTAACTTACCGGTAAGCCCATGTACTTAAAAAGGGATTTCAATAAAATCACTCTGGCAGCCATCTTAAAAATGTTTTGGAAACATACACTACAGATCTGTTGAAATGATCAGGATAAGTGTGAAGTTTCTACATGGTCATCTGTTACCAGTCAGTGATATAATTGGCATGTTGTCTAATACAGATGACTGTGTAGTCTTCTGTATCAGACAAATAGCTAATGTTAAGAGTACTAGCACTTATGTACAAATACTAAAGAACAAAGTCCTGGCTATGTTTGAAGACTATAAAACACACTTTAAGTAAAGATGAAAGTTCTATAAAATTTTAGGTCTCTGGGGAAAAAAGACACACATACCAAGACCTCCGCTTCCTACTGCACCACCCCTTACACCAGAATTTGGGTCTTGCCAACTTACTGACAGATATGAAACAATTGTCACAGAAGAACAGGACAAGAAGCTAAAACAAAATCACTTCGTAGCACCATGAAAACATGTGGATACCCTGATTGGGCAATCCAGAGATTTAGGAAAGCAGAGAAACTAAGAGACAAGAATACTAACGAAAAGAACAGAAATGACCAGACCTAAGTGAAAACATTCTCAATCCCAGATTAATAAATAGGTTAGAGATCGTTTTACACAGCAGATCACAATAGGGATGGGGGAGGTGCTGAAATAAGATAACCACAAAAATATATCAGGTGTATATATTTAGAACATTTGGATTATTTCTATAGTAGCAGGATCTTAAAAATCTATTTTGAATTTTAACTCCATCAGGACTAAGTGTTAGTATTTTTCTTGTCACTTTGATATTTGAGATGGTTGTACCGTATTAGCCATTACTTGTACTGAATCCATGATTCCCATTATGAATAATAGTACAAAACCGTACAAATTGGTGAAATGTAAGACTTGTACTCCTGGATTTCAAGCACTTTCTATATAAATACATTGCTAGAATCACACTGTACCCAAAGTTATGATGTAGAATGTGACTAAAACATCCACTTAATTTGTATTTCCTCACATTCAGACTGTAAACTGTTTCCTTGACAACTAAAATCCACCTCCAGTAGTATTTCTGTATCGCTGTAACAGATTCCTGATAGATTTGTTTCCCCACTGTAACTTCTGAGGTCCTTTGGCCTCGTTTTCTATGTTTTCATCACACTGAGGAAAATCAATATGACCTTTGATATTAACAGTTGTATATATGTGTTACTAATATTTAAGCTTTGATCTGACTTATGTGTTAACTTCGTGACTATGAAATATGAACTTGTACATATTGAATATGTAATCTATCATTGGTTGACATTTAACATTTGGTATCTTCGATGACCTGTATTTTGACCTTTGTTATAATGCTTAATCTTTTCTTAGAGGTCCTTGTGGTCTAGTGGTAGTGGTAGTCACTAATGTGACTTCTGGCATGAATAATACATTCTATTTTTAGGTTGCCTATTCTGAAAATAAGATGAATAGTGTTGTCATCATGACATCAGCAGCACCCTACCTTATAAGATTTTGAAAAAAGAGTCTTGTGTTTAAAGTTTTAAAGCAAGTTTTTATTAATAGGCACTGGAATAAGGATATTTTGCTAATCATCGAATATATCTTAAACAAAGGTGGGGTCAACATCCGCCCCACATATGATAATCATGAACAGATATGGGTATCAGGAGCTTAAATACAAAAAAGTTAGTCTCAGAATTGATTTCTTATAAAATGGGAGCTCCTTGACTAACACCTTGTTGGGTGTTAAATTAGTTGTCGTGTAATTCCTTCTAGTGCATTATTATGAGGCAATTCCGATAAAATTACATCATTAAGGTGTGCACATTGTACCAACCAACATTTTGATACCACATATCACACTATTTCAGGAGAAATGTTATTTTATTTTGAAAAATGCAGCCAAAAATCATATAAAAAGCCATTACTTTTTAGAAAAAGTACTGTTTTGATCACTTCAATTTCCATACTTCCAAAACCAGTCAATTTTTCATACTTGCTTAAAAATTGGCCACAGATGATATCTTTCAAAAGGAGAATTCTTTGAAAAAATGAAAACTGGTTATGAGTTTTAGCTCTCCACCGAGTACTATTTGAAGGGCCTGTCAGTGTTTAGTCCCAGTTCATCACTTTTTTGGGATATATCTTATCAACAGACAACTGTCCAAATTTGTATGCAGGTTCCTCCACGGATGACTAATCCATGCATTCTGAAATTAAGTCTTGATATTGTGACTTGAGTTATGGCCCTTTGTTCACTATCTGTACCTTTGGCCTGGACAAGTCTCTATATCCTATTTATATTTTGTATAGGAGAACTGTTAGGGATGGCAGGGTGTCCTCAACAAAGTGAAAGCCCAGTATCTATCTAAATATCCCACATTATGTCTCTAGGGTTTTTATTTATTATCAAAGTTTTGCTTCAGTTTTCAGTCTTTTTTTATTTTACCTTATTATCTGAACATGTGATATGAAAAAAAAACTGGTATTTTTGTGTGCTTTATTTATGTAATATTTTATGAAGTTTGGGGTTGTAGATGTTAATGGGACCAGAAAAACTTTTGAATTGTAAAATTTAAATACTTAAAAATACATTGAAGTATCTGTTATCTGTATAGTTCTGAATATTGTTGTTTTAGTTCAATATTGATCCAAATTAATGCTGTTCTATCACGGGTATTTGGTTCTAATTTTATTACATTGTGTTGTCTCTATTCAGTTATTGTCTTATAGTCTAAATTCTGTCATCAGTATATCTCCAAGTCTATTTTGTTCACTCTGGTGTCAGTATCAATTGTCACTAATCAGTTATTGTGTGAGGTGAAGCTGGATGCTCATTGGTCCAAGGATTTCACTATTGACCAACCAGAAGCAGAGCTTTGTACCTAAAGGGTTGTTGAATATATACTGTATCATACTGTAAATTACTTAGATTTCCAAAAAACTTTTGTCTTCAGACATATTCACAAATACACAATTCCATTAAGGGTGAGCTAGAAATTAATTTAATAATTGATAAGCTATTGGAGACCTAGACTTTTCAAGACTTTGATATTAGTAACAAAATCAACATGGATGCCACCTAGAGTTACGTTCGTAAAATTTGAATTTATGATTTAATCTCCTCAGGTATTAAAACGAAAACAAGTCGCATGTGAAATTTAAATGATTTATAATACATGAATAAAATCAAGAAGAAATATGTGAAAAATTTTCAGAAATGATCCAGAATTTAAATCTTTTCCCATGTCACCTTTAGAATGATGTTGAAAATGAGTGCACAAGAGAACGCTTCCACAAAGGAAAGATCTAGGATGTGACAGCTATCACTTGGTCACAACAAAATATGTCAAACAATGAACGTAATGTTAAATCATTCACCTGAATCTGACTAGTGATAGCTCAGTCAGTTAGAACATTGACCTATGGAATCTCACATGAAGATGCAATGTGTATGATTTAACAGTTCCTACCCTTGGTACTTTGTGAAGCTGTCTGTGTTGACATGGTTGTGTCCATCGACAAGACACTTTACCAGGTTGTCAATGACTACTACAAAGAGACCCCACCTCAAAATAATATATATAGATATATATAATATATAAATATAATATAAACTTTATTTATTTTACAACAATTGCGAAACAAGTTATGTCAACTTATACTAATTACTCTTGTCGGCCCGTGACCCCTTACCTTTTCACGTCCATTCCAGGAATCAAACCCCGGTCGGCTAGGTGAAAGGCGAGTGTGTTACCACTGCCCTACCCAAACACCTCAAAATAACCCTGGCTGTTCCCAGGGTGATAAACCCAGGGAACACATTTTCTGAATAGTGACAACTCTTGTGTAATGGTCACGCTTGCAGTGTATATAATTTGCCAGGATATGGGTACATTTTGATAAAAGTTGTTGATTTGTTGAGTTCTCTATACCTTTAAATTTGAGCGTGTTTCAGTTTGTTGTAAAATACATTCATTTGCTTGTTTTGCATTTAATTATGAATTTTGTATCAATTTTGTTGTTTATCAGGTTTTATTGACAAGGGAAAATTATCTTTCTTGATCTATCATATGATTACATTTCAAACTTAAAGCAAAAAATACACACAATAAATTGCAAAAATGATAATTTGAAATATGATTTTTTAATGAATTAAATTACTTACTACAAACCTGACAAACTGTATATATATATAATATGATCGACTCTATGTATATTTTTGCTTCTTTTACAATATTTTCTTTCATTGTGTTTTTCAAGGTGAAATTATCATTTTCAGAAAATATGAGATTAAATTGAAACATGCTGTTTAAAAACAAAAGAGAATGTTGTTAAGGAAAAAAAGCAACATTTATTGCTTCCACAGATATTTTCAGATTTCAGAATTTATATTTTAATAAATAATTTTTTTCAAAAATTGTTTTTTGCTTTCATTTATCCTTTATAGAGAGTGTTGTAAATGTTGTCCGTGTTTGTTGTGGAGTTGGTAAAGATAGAAGGACATTGTAAATGATGTCCACGAGTCTGCCATGTCCTTATGTCCAATTTCTTGTAGGTATATATGATGGTCAGGGACAAAAAAATTCTTTTAAGGTAGATACATCATCTACTTATCTAAATGTAATTGAAGGACTTGACCTGATTAGAAATAAACCTGTTCAATAAATTCATTCTGGTGTAAGATTAAAACGAGACACCAAAAAGAGGAGGAGGGGACGGTATGTTCCCAACAGTGTCACTCCACTGTAAACCTATTTCGACGTATATGTACTTTTCACGAAATATCTTCCAGTAGATTTTACAACCATGTACTTGTGCCGCTGTTTACAATTCTCTCCGCTGCCTGGTAATTCCTCACATTTGATGAAAACGAGCTCCAAATTGTCCCTTGGTGCAGTGTTAAAACTTCATTCTAAGAAACAAAAAACAAAGTTGAATAAGATGCTATACGCTGCCGGACTAAAGTTGAAGATATTCACGAAACAGAAGCTGAATATAATTGCACTTTTCAATAAAAGGGGCAGAAACTCTTTCTGACCATGAACAAAACAATGTAAACAGACTACTGAATTGCCCATCACCAGACCATCATTGATGCCCCAGGAGTTACGCTCAATATCACTCCATCCACCCCTGGAACATGTACATTTCTTGACAAAATGAAAGGGACAAGCGAAGTAATTTGATTGGTCTAGAGTGGGTTTCAGGAGAGAAAAAAAACTGACAAATCACAGGCGGATACGCTAATTTGAAGATTAAAGGAGCGCCACTCAAAGAACGTGCTACATGCTGTTATGCTACTTCGAGATTCGTTTGATGTACATCTTAGGATCAAACAAGTCTTCTCGTGTTATCCTTAAGGTGTCGTACAAAGAACCTTTCTATGCCAGTTATTATCACAAACTTGCAATCAAATTTATATGAGCTGGATCTTCTTCCCATTAACCAAGTAAAGTTATTACGAAAAATACTGGGATCTCTGCACCAACTGATCAATATCACCAACAGCGTTTGAATGAGGTGACTTTAAAATGTTTTATCTGAAGATGACTGGCGTTAAAAAATGGGTTGAGCGCTACCACTTAGTATCAAATCTGCCATTTCTAAGTAAGATACTAGACAATGAATATTTTTCAAGTTGGTCATCTCCATATATAATTATTGTCCATTACGGGAATGTCAAGTCCGCCAAGTCTTTGTTACATGCTCCTGTGGTAAGATTCAGGATGTGCGATTTACTAGCCGAGGTTGTGACGTATACAAAACTAAAAAAAACCTCATAGAAAACACCAACATGTCAACATAATCATAATTCAAATTCCATAAAATGGGACAAAATATGAACAAAAGAAAAATTTACACGGAGCCTCCGGAAAAAGTTCAAGAGCAATAAGACCGGGTGTTCCAGAAGAGTAAGCGTATTTTGATTCATCGAAGACACCGACACTCGTCATGTAAATCTTGGTCAATCCAAGTAAGTAATTTCACGTTCTCGAATGAGAACAAGTTATACAACAGTGGAACCAACAGGCAAACTAACGAACAACAAACACGTCGAACTCCATATCACACGAAGAAATATAATATTTCTCAATGAGATCATCGTGGCGACCATAAAACTTAACCATAATTTTCACCAACCTGCATCTTTTGACAATAATGATTGACGATAACTGTGCACGAAGACATGAGTACAAGACTTGTCTTACTTGGTTAAGTCCAAACAGTAATATTCTTTTGTCATGACGGGTACATGTAATCAATGACGGGTTCTGTTGTAAAAGAGTATATTATAATTCCTTCTTATACAAGACTTGATAGAAGAAATTGTAAAAGAATAAAGCACAAAAAAATTCCTGATCAAAATTGTAATTTGTACTGACTGTTCAGTTATAGATTTACTACTATTATATAAGGAATAACTCAGGAAAAGTTCATATTAACAATGAATTATGACGTGACATATATACATTGTATGTGATGAAGATTATAGGAGCGTTACAATTATTGAACAGTTTTCTATCATCATATGCTTCTACGTAATATTCATAACAATACCTGTCATTTCGGGTTTATGATAATGTCGTTTTGTTATTCAGAAAATCTGTTTCTTCCAGTGATAACAAACTAGTACTAGTAACCTAGCAACACATTTTAAACGTCTGCCACCCATTGCTTTTGTATTGTTCCGTCGACCGCTAGAAGTCACGCAGACAGAAAAATCGTTTCAACCGTAATCAGTATTGATGACTCTGATAGATGTTTCAGACAAAATATTTCTAGATTAGAAATAATTCTCACGATGTCCGCGCCTGTCCGTCCGATTTTCCTATCCAGACCCTGCAGCCTGACGAGCTTGCTGTCGAACTGTGTTGATTGAACACTGCTTCGTGTGGATTTGACTTTCTTGAGATAGTTTGTTGTGTTTGATGTTATTTACTATGCCTGGAGGTTCCGATGTTCTAATTTTCAATTTGTTGTTTTCTAGCAGTATTTTTTGAGTTGTCAGACTGGCAGAACTACCAACTCAGAACAACTTTATGCAACTATGTCGTTAATTGTTTTAAAGGTTTTTTTATCAGTAATTATTACATCTCTATATGTTCAGCTTCAATCAATTTGTGCACAAATATCAAAGTTCGGTATCGATTTAAATTATTTAAGTAATACGTGTTCTTTACCGTGTTATACTGACAATCTCCATGGTAATTTAATGATATATTGGTCTTTTTGTTCAAAATCAAACATTTACACCATTGTGGTAATATAACAATTGCCACCAAGTTCGATCTTCTGGCTTTATAACGTTCTCATTCCAAGTTCACGTTCCAAGTTCTCGTTCCAAATTCTCGTGAATGTGATATTCCAGGTTTTCCATAATCCGAACCCGTTGCTATAATATAGTATATCTTTCCTCTTCTTTCATTTGTTAAACCTCAGATCATAATTATACACGATAAAAGAGGATGTCGACACAGTATTTATATAACACGGTGCAGTTAACATGATATACAAAAGACAGTTTCGATTTTACTACAGTTGTAACATTTTAGGGGTTTGCCCAGAACTTCAGAATATGAGCTATACGTTTACACGGCTTCACACGTACATTGTTATGTGCAGTTGTTATCGAGCTAACAAAGCTTATACATAGTTAGAATAGTATAGTAGACACTATCATTATATAAGCATCTCGTATTAGACAATGGTCACACACTAATAACTAGTGATATTTGTCACCAATCTAAATTACATAATTCACATTTCCTATCATACCAGTTTCAAAATTTCGGTTTCAAGACTTTAATCCAAGCTATCATTCTGATTTAAAGGTAAGCTCTGCTATTGAAAAAAATGCCAAAATATCAAATACATACATACATACGCACGCACGCACGCACGCACGCACACTCACACACGCACACACGTACGCACACACACACACACACACACACACACCCTTTTTCACCCACAGACATACGTGTCTTCTGGGCACAGATGACCAAACCTCCGTATTTAAATTCCTCTGATCACCTTAAACCGAAATTGTGACGTCTCACAGGAGGTGTTGTTGGAGATCAACATCGGTATGAAATTGAAGTATATATCTGGCCCAAGGTACATCAAGTGTGCCCTCAGTTGATTGCAGAGACAGGATGTTTTATAAATAACAACCCGATACACCACAGCGGGGCCTGTGGTATTATACACACCTCGACCAGACGACTCATTTTGAAACCTTACAATGAGTTGTTAGGTTTGATGATCATCATCATGGTGGTGATGGTGGTGGTGATTGTGGTGGTAGTGGTGGTAATGGTGGTGATGATGATGAATGTGGTGGTGGTGGTGCTTGTGGTGATAGTGTATGTGTTGTCGTTGTTGTTGGTGGTGGTGGTGATTGTGGTGGTAGTGGTGGTAATGGTGGTGATGATGATGAATGTGGTGGTGGTGGTGGTGCTTGTTCTGATAGTGGTGGTAGTGGTGGTGTGTGTGTTGTCGTTGTTGGTGGTGGTGTTTGTGTTGTTATTGGTGGTAGTGATTGTGGTGGTAGTGGTAGTGGTGGGGGTGGTGGTGTTGGTGGTAATTGTGTTAGTGGTGGTGATCGTGGTGGTTATGGTTGTGGTGTGGTAGTGGTAGTGGTGGTGGTGGTGTTTGTGTTGCTGTTGGTGGTGATTGTGGTGATTGTTGTGGTAATGGTGGTGATGGTGGTGATGACGGTGATGATAATGATGGTGGTGGTAGTGGTTGTGGTGGTGTTTGTGTTGTCATAGTTATTGGTGATGGTGTTGGTGATGGTAGTGGTAGTGGTGGTGGTGAGGTGAAGGTGTTGATGATGTTGGTGATGGTAGTGGTGGTGGTGAAGGTGTTGATGGTGTTGGTGATGGTAGTGGTAGTGGTGGTGGTGAAGGTGTTGATGGTGTTGGTGATGGTAGTGGTAGTGGTGGTGGTGAAGGTGGTGATGGTGGTGGTGATGGTGGTGGTAGTGGTGGTGGTGGTGAAGGTATTGATGGTGGTGGTGATGGTAGTGGTAGTGGTGGTGGTGGTGTGGTGGTGGTGAAGATGTTGATGATGTTGGTGATGGTAGTGGTAGTGGTGGTGAAGGTGTTGATGATGTTGGTGATGGTAGTGGTAGTGGTGGTGGTGAAGGTGTTGATGATGTTGGTGATGGTAGTGGTAGTGATGGGGGTGGTGGTGTTGGTGGTGATTGTATTAGTGGTGGTGATTGTGGTGGTTATGGATGTGGTGTGGTGGTGATTGTGATGGTAGTGGTGTTGGTGGTGTTTGTGTTGCTGTTGGTGGTGATTGTTGTGGTAATGGTGATGATAATGATGGTGGTGGTAGTGGTTGTGATGGTGTTTGTGTTGTCATTGTTATTGGTGGTGGTGATTGTGGTGGTGATGATTGTGGTGTTTGTGTTGCTGTTGGTGGTGGTAGTGATGATGGTGGTGGTGTTAGTGATGATGTTGATGATGATGATGGTGGTGGTGATCGTGGTGGTGATCGTGGTGGTGGTGGTGATGGTGGTGGTGATGGTGGTGGTAGTGGTGGTGGTGTGGTGGTGAAGGTGTTGATGATGTTGGTGATGGTAGTGGTGGTGGGAAGGTGTTGATGATGTTGGTGATGGTAGTGGTGGTGGTGAAGGTGTTGATGATGTTGGTGATGGTAGTGGTGGTGGTGATTGTAAAGGTGTTGATGGTGTTGGTGATGGTACTTGTAGTGGTGGTGGTGAAGGTGTTGATGATGTTGGTGATGGTAGTGGTGGTGGTGAAGGTGTTGATGATGTTGGTGATGGTAGTGGTGGTGGGAAGGTGTTGATGATGTTGGTGATGGTAGTGGTGGTGGTGAAGGTGTTGATGATGTTGGTGATGGTAGTGGTAGTGGTGGTGGTGAAGGTGTTGATGATGTTGGTGATGGTAGTGGTAGTGGTGATGGTGAAGGTGTTGATGGTGTTGGTGATGGTAGTGGTAGTGGTAGTGGTGGTGGTGGTGGTAGTGGTAGTGGTGGCGGTAGTGGTAGTGGTAGTGATGGTGTTGATTTCAGTCTCTGTCTATTATGTAGGCCAAGTTTTGTTTCGTAGCATGTTTGTGTTTAACTGCTTGTCCTTAAGGCCAAAGATTATTTTTAAAAATTTAATTGAATCGTCCCCTAAGGAATTTAATCGGGATCTGCTGTCCGCAATTCGACAATAAGGATAGGAGTCTTTCTGTGAATGGAGCTTTGTTAAAAAGATTAAAGAAACATTTATATCTAAGTGTCAGTCATCATGCTATGAGCTTTCATCTGATATCAATACGATGCATAAAAATTGTACAAAAGATACTCAAGAGAATACCACCTTTTAAATTTACAACTAAATACTGCTGTGCCAAATAATGAATTAAATCTCACCATATAACTGTTTTGTCTTCCCAAGACTGTAATTAAAGCTTAGGACCTTGATTGTGAAAATTATGAGTCGTTTGAGAGAAATCAAAGTTGATCAAAAGAAAAGTCAAAACGTAGATGAGAGAGTGCACCAGCCCCATAACTCAATTGTTTCGCAATTTTTATATATTTCCAAAGAACGTCAGGACATATGTGTATATTGTGAATGGTGCTATGATTCGAATGAATTAAAACGTGTCTTGCTGGTCATGGCAAACCGTCTGAAATCTCGTAGACCAATTTTCAGCGTCCTCTTCTGAAGACATTACTTCCGTGAGAATATTTAATTTTGCCACCACCATGCTCCATTCTAAAATAAAAGAACGTCCTAGTTCTCATGTAATAAGATGTTTTCCAAGAAAGGTGAACAATAGTACAAATATATGGCTGTGAACTATTCTGAAGCATATTTCTTGAAAATGCGTGGAAATCAAAGATGAAATATATGGATAATGAAATAAAAATGATCGCGTTTCCGGTTGACAACATCAAAGTTTAGTAGTAAGATCTCTCAGCAGACTATTTGCTAAATTTATCAAAGAACTTATCAAAACAGGTCAAAAAGCCTTTGCAAAGTCCTTCATTTTCACTCTCGGATACATTGATAGCGTCTTGTCTTTAAATAAGTCTTTATTGATCACGTCTATCGTATATACCTACCAGGATTGGAAGACAAGGACACGGCAGACTCTTCTACATCTGTTGCTTATCTCGAATATTTCCTACAACGGAACATACAAAGTCAGCTTCCCACCACGCTGTATGATTGGCGTGCTGATTTCAGTTTTAATTGTGAATTTTCCATTTCTGGATAGCAACATCCTTGCATCCCTAACCTATGGTATTCACATGTCGCAGTGGATTCGATATTCAAGGACCAATTACCAACATCACGAGTTTGAGGCAAACATTATTCGAGAGATGCAGATTAATGAAAATTATGGGGAAGTTTTACGGTTGTCATAGTGATCTCATTGAAAAAATATATTTCTTTATACAATATGAAGCTAGATGTGTTTGAAGCTCGCCCGTTGCTTCCGTTGTTGTATACAATGTTCTTATTTGAGAAGTGATATTACTTACTCGGATTGACAATTACTTACATAGCGGGTGTCGTCCTATACAACGGACTTTGTGCATTGTGCTGAATTATCTGTGCATGTGATTTAAAGAATGACCTGTTATATCCTAACAGTAGCCTCTATCAGACACTGGAACGGCGCCGGCTTTTCCAACCCACCTACGCACCCAACAGAGACCGCTCTGCGAACACATACAAATGCTTGTGTATAAGTAGACAAGAACAATGTCATGCTTTCGATCTTCCTATTGTAAGAAATCAAAAATAGCTTTTTAAACTTGTGCGATAGTGACACCAGACGTTAAGCAAGCACGTCAATCGATCTTCGCTTTCTTTACTTATCTCTTGGCTCTTGTAGCCTTTTTTTGATCGCTTGTGGTGAGCGCTGTCGTACAGAAGATAGGTTTTGAAATTCCCTGAAACAACATTTTTTTAATGTTAGTATAGTATCAGACATTTTCTGATATAACTGTTACGTAACAAAACTGCTTGGGAGTAAGTAAAACGCCTACGGATAAAATAAATGATACTTTATAACAATTAAGTTTGGAATAAGATGAAAGTCATCACAACTTCATGGTTTTTTTCCTCATACCTATAATCCCTTTAAAATCACAGCGGCACCCGAAATTGATGGATGCTGACTTCAGTCAAACCAGCATGTATATGTGACTGGGGTAATATATTGTTGACAGTAAACAACAATTAGATTTTTTTGTGATTTCGCGTGAAAGTTTTCATTATTTCGTTGAAAAACGGGCAAAAAGACGATGCTCTTTGCTGCTTTGTAAAACGGCACACATCAGTCAACATGTACATATTAATTCGTCATAATGGAATAAGACTGAGAGAATACATTGATGTTTTTGTTTTGTTACCACTACTGTTTTTGTTGCTGCTACCGTAGTTGTTGTCGCTGCTGATGTTGTTGCCGCTACTGTAGTTGTTGCCTCTACTGTAGTTGTTGCCTCTACTGTTGTTGTTGCCGCTACTGTAGCTGTTGCCGCTATTGTAGTTGTTGCCGCTACTGTAGTTGTTGTTGCTGCTAGTGTGGTTGTTGCCGCTACTGTTGTTGTTGTCGCTGTTGTTGTTTATTTGTTGTTGCCGCTGCTGTTATTGTTGCTGCTGTTATAGTTGTTGCCACTGATGTTGTTGTTGCCGCTACTATTGTTGTTGCCGCTTCTGCTGCTGTTGCCACTGCTATTGTTGTTGCCGCTACTATTGTTGTTGCCGCTTTTGTTGTTGTACCCGCAACTGTTATTGTCGCTACTGTTGTTATTGTCGCTTCTATTGTTGTTGCTGCTGCCGCTGCTGTTGTTGTTGCCGATGTTGTTGTGGTTGTCGCTGCTGTTGTTGTTGCTGTAGCTACTATTATTGTTGCCGCTGCTGTTGTTATTGTCGCTACTGTTGTTGTTGCCGCTACTGTAGTTATTGTTGCTATTGTGTGGTTGGTGCCGCTACTGTTGTTGTTGTCGCTGTTGTTGTTTATTTGCTGTTGCCGCTGCTGTTATTGTTGCTGCTGTTATAGTTGTTGTCACTGATGTTGTTGCCGCTACTATTGTTGTTGTCGCTACTGTTGTTGTTGCCACTGCTGCTGTTGCCGCTGCTGTTGTTGTTGCCGATGTTGTTGTGGCTGTCGCTGCTGTGTTGCCGCTGCTGTTGCTGCTGCTGTTGTTGTTGTAGCTACTATTATTGTTGCCGCTGCTGTTGTTATTGTTGTTTAGTTGCTGTTGCCACTGCTGTTGTTGTCGCTGCTGTAGTAATTGCCGCTGCTGCTGTTGCCATTGCTATTGTTGTTGCCGCTGCTGTTGTTGTCGCTGCTGTTGTTGTTGCCGCTGCTGTTGTTGTTGCTGCTGTTGTTGTTGTCGTTACTGTTGTTGTTGCGATGCTTTTGTTGTTGTTTTGTTGCTGTTTCTGCTGCTGTTGTTGTTGTCGCTACTGTTGTTGTTGCCGCTAATTTTTTGTTGTCTTAATGCTGTTGCTGCTGTAGTTGTTGAATTTCAGTGTTTAAGTGAAATGCCTAGTGGCAGCGATTTCGTTGTTGAAATATTGTAAATTTATTGCTGTCGTGTGTTTTTTCCCAGACGACCTCGTGTGATCGCGACAGGTTAGCAATGTGGTAGCCCTTGATATTGAAGGTAATCAGTTTCGTTATTGATTTCATCGCGTGGCCACGTGCAGGAAACGCAGAACGCTCGTCAAGCGTACGTTTTAGTGAATTTAAACACAAGACGCCTCCTAACATAGCCTTGTTAGTGATAATAAGCAGAAATCTGAGTTAGCAAAAATAGAAATGTGAAGATTTCATCTGCACGATTCCGAAACCAAGACACAATACAGTGCCCGTGGAGAATACTATTTTCGTGGTCAGATCCCGTGTTCTAAAAAGATATTAAAGACACCAAGTCTTCTTTTAAATAATATTTTTTTATCATAAAACATACTTATCCGTATATGATTATATTAAGATACCTCAAAAAATGTAGGTTGATGAAAGTTATGGTCAAGTTTTAGGATCGTCATAGTAATCTCATTAAGATAGATATATGAAGCTGGGTGTGTTTGATCCTCGTTAGCTTGCCTGTTGGTTCAGTTGTTGTATACCTTATCCTCATTTGAGACGTGACATTACTTATTTGGATCGCCTAGGGTTTACATTGCTGTTGTTGTCGATGAAGAAGACGCTTACTCTTTCGAAACACCTGGTCTTATTCTCCTTGTACTTCTTCAGAAGTCTCCGAGTAAATATTTCATTTGTTCATAGTTTGCTTTATTTCTTTGGAATTTCAGTATGATTAGGATTTTTCTAAACATGTTTTTTGTAAATATTTAAATCAAATATATAACATTATTTAATACAAATAGCTTTGTTAGAGGGAAGTCTCTTTTTAATATTTACACATAAATTGTTAGATTATTCACTATTAGAAACTAGAAACAAATGCTGTATGATCGAATATTGTCGTGGGGCTTAATTTCGGCTTAAAGGTGAACGAAATGCAATTTTGTTTTTATAAATTTCCTTATTTATGAAGTTCCCTGGTTATCAAATTTAATATATATATAACTTGAAAAGATTATATATGTGTCGTTAACCTTTAAAACGTGATAAGAGACGTGTTCCTGTCAGAGACGGAGTATGTGTGTGATGTGTTTGGTAAGAAAACATATTCCTGTCAGAGACGGAGTAGCTGTGTGGTGTGTTTGGTAAGAGACGTATTCATGTCAGAGACGGAGAAGCTGTGTGGTGTGCTTGGTAAGAGACATCTGTCAGAGACGGAGTTGCTGTGTGGTGTGTTTAGTAAGAGACGTATTCCTGTCGGTGACAGAGTAGTTGTGTTTGGTAAGAAATATATTCCTGTCATAGACGGAGTAGCTGTGTGGTGTATTTTGTCAGAGACATCTGTCAGAGACGGAGGAGATGTGTGGTGTGCTTGGTAAGAGACGTATTTCTGTCAGAGACGGAACAGCTGTGTGGTATGCTTGGTAAGAGACGTATTCCTGTCAGAGACGGAGAAGCTGTGTGATGTGATTGGTAAGAGACGTATTCCTGTCATAGACGGAGTAGAAGTGTGGTGTACTTTGTAAGAGACATCTGTCAGAAACGGAGTAGCTGTGTGGTGTGTTATGTAAGAGACGTATTCCTGTCAGAGACGAAGTAACTGTGTGGTGTGTTTGGTAAGAGACATATTCCTGTCAGAGACGGAGTAGCCGTGTGGTGTGCTTGGTAAGAGGCGTATTCCTGTCAGAGACGGAGAAGCTGTGTGGTGTGTTTGGTAAGAGACGTATTTATGTCAGAGACGGAGTAGCTGTGTGGTGTGTTTGGTAAGAGACGTATTTATGTCAGAGACGGAGTAGCTGTGTGGTGTTCTTTGTAAGAAAGATCTGTCAGAGACGGAGTAGCTGTGTGGTGTGTTTGGTAAGAGACGTATTCCTGTCAGAGACGAAGTAACTGTGTGGTGTGCTTGGTAAGATACGTATTCCTGTCAGAGACGGAGTAGCTGTGTGGTGTGCTTGGTAAGAGACGTATTCCTGTCAGAGACGGAGTAGCTGTGTGGTGTGCTTGGTAAGATACGTATTCCTGTCAGAGACGGAGTAGCTGTGTGGTGTGTTTGGTAAGAGACGTATTCCTGTCAGAGACGGAGTAGCTGTGTGGTGTGCTTGGTAAGATACGTATTCCTGTCAGAGACGGAGTAGCTGTGTGGTGTGCTTGGTAAGAGACGTATTCCTGTCAGAGACGGAGTAGCTGTGTGGTGTGCTTGGTAAGATACGTATTCCTGTCAGAGACGGAGTAGCTGTGTAGTGTGTTTGGTAAGATACGTATTCCTGTCAGAGACGGAGTAGCAGTGTGGTGTGCTTGGTAAGATACGTATTCCTGTCAGAGACGGAGTAGCTGTGTGGTGTGTTTGGTAAGATACGTATTCCTGTCAGAGACGGAGTAGCTGTGTGGTGTGTTTGGTAAGATACGTATTCCTGTCAGAGACGGAGTAGCAGTGTGGTGTGCTTGGTAAGATACGTATTCCTGTCAGAGACGGAGTAGCTGTGTGGTGTGTTTGGTAAGATACGTATTCCTGTCAGAGACGGAGTAGCTGTGTGGTGTGTTTGGTAAGATACGTATTCCTGTCAGAGACGGAGTAGCTGTGTGGTATGCTTGGTAAGATACGTATTCCTGTCAGAGACGGAGTAGCTGTGTGGTGTGTTTGGTAAGATACGTATTCCTGTCAGAGACGGAGTAGCAGTGTGGTGTGCTTGGTAAGATACGTATTCCTGTCAGAGACGGAGTAGCTGTGTGGTGTGTTTGGTAAGATACGTATTCCTGTCAGAGACGGAGTAGCTGTGTGGTGTGTTTGGTAAGATACGTATTCCTGTCAGAGACGGAGTAGCTGTGTGGTGTGTTTGGTAAGAGACGTATTCCTGTCAGAGACGGAGTAGCTGTGTGGTGTGTTATGTAAGAGACGTATTCCTGTCAGAGACGAAGTAACTGTGTGGTGTGTTTGGTAAGAGACATATTCCTGTCAGAGACGGAGTAGCTGTGTGGTGTGTTATGTAAGAGACGTATTCCTGTCAGAGACGAAGTAACTGTGTGGTGTGTTTGGTAAGAGACATATTCCTGTCAGAGACGGAGTAGCCGTGTGGTGTGCTTGGTAAGAGGCGTATTCCTGTCAGAGACGGAGAAGCTGTGTGGTGTGTTTGGTAAGAAAGATCTGTCAGAGACGGAGTAGCTGTGTGGTGTGTTTGGTAAGAGACGTATTCATGTCAGAGACGGAGTAGCTGTGTGGTGTGCTTGGTAAGAGACGTATTCAGAGAAATAGTAGCTGTGTGGTGTGCTTGGTAAGAGGCGTATTCCTGTCAGAGACGGAGAAGCTGTGTGGTGTGTTTGGTAAGAAAGATCTGTCAGAGACGGAGTAGCTGTGTGGTGTGTTATGTAAGAGACGTATTCCTGTCAGAGACGGAGAAGCTGTGTGGTGTGCTTGATAAGAGGCGTATTCCTGTCAGAGACGGAGTAGCCGTGTGGTGTGCTTGATAAGAGACATATTCCTGTCTGAGCCGGAGTAGCTGTGTTGTGCACTTGGGCCTGAAGCTGACTATCAGACATATTTTATCATCGTACACACGATCCGGTATCGGTAGGCTAGACAAGTACAGTGACCACCGGCAAAAATCTCAATATTTATTACTAGAAATGAAACCTGATGACCCGTATTTGGTAACAAAATGTTTTATCAAACCATCCATGTTATTTTAATGTGGTATCAAGCCGAGCACGTAATTCGATTTAAAACGCATGGATAATTATTGAAATATCACTCTATGTTCGCAAGGCGACCACATCCGGATCTGCGATCTCACGGTAGATTGGTCTGTTGTAATCGTGTCATCAGTAAACACGCGATATTCAACCGATGGATCATTTTTAATCGAAGTTTACAATAAAATGTAACAGCTTTATTTAGGGAGACATGTATAACAGACCTGTTGGAGGTTTTCCGGTTTCAACTTGGATACCATATCTTATATATGATACCATTCTTAGTCAGCCTAATGCATGACGTTTCAAGGATGTATTCTAACCTGTGAACATTCTAATTTTCATCTCGATGTAACGTCACTATCAAGATGGCATCGTCTTTTGTTTTGCATTCTTTTCCTTTGATCTAAAGGTAAATGTGTTGCAATTTATATATCGATCTCAGATGTAAAAAAGCGGTCGACATGGTGAATTGTCTGGTAAGGTCGCTCGGAACGTTTCGGATTGTGTTGCTACATAGACATCAATGTTTGACCATATCCAATGTGCTAAATATTGATCTGAATGTTGTGAATAGTTGTCTTTTTGTTCGGGAAACATTTCAGATTCAGTGTTATTAAACGTGACGGAAGCGATTTACAATATTTTCATTGCTTCGGTTCTGACAATTGTTTTGGCAAACAATGCAAAACTGTGTCATTATGTATACAGTATACATTGTATTTTATAGATCAGTATAGACAGTGAAATAGAGTTCTCACCAGGGTAAATAAATTCAGTAATGAAAATAAACATCATCTTTCTAATAAGTATAAAACATTCAGTAGAAATTATAGTTCTAGCCGAGACATTTGTAAAAACAGTAGATACAATCCGGAGTTTCTGACTCCCAGACATACGCCCGGTGTGGTGGCAGAAGAAGATATCCAGAACTGATTGAAGCAAAAAACAACAGATAACGGGAGGATAAATTGATGTCTGTCCACCGAAATCGATCGATGGTTTTGATAAACATGACAGTGTAATGAACATATGTCTGCTGTCTACGTACCTATTGGGGACATTTACAAGCGGAGGTCACGTGCTGTGATTAAATGCCAATAATCGTGTGGTGTGTTTGGAGAAACGACACTTGTCAGCTGTCAACGGTTGTTTTATTTTAATAACGATTTCGGACCTAGGCAGCATGTTCACATGACGGATTCAACAATACGAATGCATGTGATTGGTTTTATGTCTGCGGAAATAAGACGTTAGTTTTTCAATCCAGATTAAAAAAAATACGTGTCACATAACAAGCAGATGAACATTTGGTTGTAAGTAGCTTTCCTCTGCGATGCAGAAATATTCACACTACAGTATATAACTATTTGCTTGATGTAATTTACCTTTATTTCTACACATGAAACAGAACATGCTTTAGTTTACAGCAGCACAAGAGCAGTAGCGAGAACATTTCATTTTTAGAGTATTTAGCGTTGAATACATTTATACTCCGAGAACGTGGGTTTTCCTGACAGTTACTGTTCGCGAGACGGTCGACGTATAGGTGAATGGCGTTAAAAGAAAGCTGAACAAGTACAGACGGATTTATTGTCGTTGCCATGGAAATCAGTTGAGATGCAATCTTTCGGCGATTATGTTTCTTAAGCAGTGTGGAGAGCCACCAGATTGATGACTTGCTTAATATAATTTTCTCTGTAATCAAACAAATAGGCACAAGTGGACGCTGAAGTAGGCTTCCGACAGACTTTAATCTATAGCATTTACGGAAGAAAACTGTCTTATCAACACCTATGTTTGTTTAGGAACACCAACAAGATGTTCTTCAGCCAAATCTAACCATAGAGGTAATATGAAGACCAATTACCGAAAGTTGATTTCCAGTTGTTAATAGGACGTGAGTGTGCCATGTTTGGACTCTCTGGCACAATACATCAGTTCTAATACACAGAGGAGCTGGGAATTCTTCATCAACAGCGACATGGTGACTTATCAGGTACGTGTTCGTCAAATATCAAATACACTCTAGAACTATTATTTTAGCTTATTCCTTGGTAATTATTTACGAACGAAATTCAACATCAAAATTTAACATTTCCAAAACATTTTGTTGTTATGTTTTTGAATCGATAAAATTTAGAAATAAACTGATCACAATTATTTACAAAAAAGAAAATGTATAGACTCTGCAATGACTGGCATATGTATCTATTTTATGAAATATATCTACTCGGAGGCATTTTGTCCATTAACTTTGTTGATTTTTAGTTCCATTCAACCCAATCATCAGAAACCGCTCTTGTCCACCAGTAAAACAGTTTAATCATGTGTATGATATAACAACACTGGCTTGAAATAGCAAGTGTTACACATGTCACTTAATATCCGAATTTAACAATGTAGGGTAGGCGAGTGCTGGATGATCTGAACCATATATAGTCCTACACTGACAAACGATTAACAAGGACATAGAAAAATTAATTCTAGCGCTGAATATTTACATTTACAAATGTATTCCACTCTTTGAAATTGACAGTTCGTTAGTAAGTTACTACGAGTGTTAATTAAAATCGTTTGTATAAGTTTTTACTTCACAAATTTAATAACTCGCCAGAAAGTTTGATGACAACTGTTTTATCACTCACACGAACACTGAAACAAAATGTTATGTTCAGAAAGGCTGCAAAATCCAAAAATCTGGTAATAATGCATGAGAATGGTGTAATTGACAGGCGGTTTCCAGATTGTTAGGTGCGATCTGTAAAAAAATTCATACAACTGTGTTAAATAAATTGTTCCTGTTCACGAAACACACTCCTCGATTGTACAATACACACAAGAGAGTAGCTTTTTCCAATGAAAGTTTAAAATGAAATAAATTACGAGTCTGGTAGACTTGCACTAATACGAAAACAATCCTTTTCAATAAAAATTAAAAATTAAAAGCAACAAAACCAAATAATCGAAGTTCTATAGAACTGTTTGGAATAGTAGCTCGGGTCAGGATATACACATATATTGGACTTGACATATAATTCTGAAATGGTCGGATCTATAAAATTACGAAATCCTATTGAATTCGAGGCTTAGTGTTCCTCCACATCTAATTTTTTTTGTCATTTTGGATTTTTCTCATCCGCCACTTGGTAGAATACCGTAGATTAGGCTAGGTGACTGCATGCTACACCAAATGTCTCCCTTTATATCAGTCTTTATCCACTAAATCTATTAAATAGATGTTATTTATTGGATAGTTCAAACACTACTTCCGAGAAAGATTCTACTTTTCTAAGATATTTTTACACGTGTAACAGTTATGTTTCCTTGCGCGCGTGTTATTTCTCCGACGTTACAAATGAATATTTTAATAGATGTTGTTTCAATTTATTTACATGATTGGTGGGATTGTTGCAGATTACGTTTTAAATCCTGTTTTGAGAAATACGATATGTTTCACGCCTAAGTTTGGAACTTTTACATATATATGTAGCTTGGAATATATAATCGGCATAATTTAGCCGATTTATGTCCTGAAAACTACAGACGAATATTCATGTTGTTCACGTAGTAGAAGTCAAATAGTGTTAGATAAAGCAAGATATGATTCTAATTGGCAGCTTTATGAAACCTACAGTCTTCCTCTATGTACATGAGCGAAAGATTATCAAGTTTCCCTCCAGCATGTTTTGAAATGGAAAATATGGATTTTTCATCTTAGCTCTGATTTTAAAAATGGATGCTCTCTAGCTCAAAAAGGGGAAAAAATCTCTTGACAAAACTGTAGACATTGAATGTGTTCTCTAAAGCTTGCTATGTTCTTGTTTTGTTTGTTTATGTGCTCGTTTGTTCGTTTATTTATTTATTTATTTATTTATCTTTTAACTAGTTTGCTTGATAGTCTGTTTAGGGGGTGAGATATAACACTGAACAACTGTATGTATAATAAGATATAATTTATAAATAATCGGCTAACTCATGTACAGAGAAAAGAGATAAATCTGAAGGTCAACTGAAGGTCAACGCATTTGAGGTAAGCATCATGGTTATGTAGAATTTACTACGCTTTGTAATCCATGCAGACAATGTAAACAATAAAACAGATGTAAACACCATGGACAACAATGACTCATATCGTCAGTTATAACATAATGAAAAATATCCGTACTTATATATTACCTATAGAAACATGATAGAATCGTATTCATTTAGAACACAGCTATTCCCAGACAATAAATTTACAGAATGTCCTCACGTCACTGGAACTATTAAAATGTACTTTATTATCATGCTGTATCGACGGCGAATTCTCATATAAAACTGAATTTCAGCAAAAATGTTAAATAGACACAGGACATTTTATGATACCGTTTATAGATACTGGATACTCTTCAATTCCTAAATGTATCTCTGTGTTTCAAATTTTAGAAAAAAAAATTCCCGAAAAATTAGGTAATTTTTCTTACATAAACATTGTAAGAGTAAAGCCGACTTTGTTAGGAACCCTTTTAGGGTTAAACTTTAAAATGTTTTTAAGCGGTCTCGGCGGCATTATACAAAACATGAAACAACCGGTTTTATCTGTAATTTGTGAAGTTAGGTTGTCTGTGTGTTCCTTTCTAGATATGTATGATGGATATAACGTTGTTTTACACTAACATTATTTGTTCGTGATATTATTGGCCTATTATTCAAATCCCAGGAGTCGACTAAGGAAAATCAAAATTGATCGAAAGTAATGTCAAAATAGTGATGTGGGTGCATTATCCCTTTAATTCAATCAAATTTTTGTAATTTCATAATTTCAATAAGAATGCCAAATGTGTTTTCTGAACGGTGCCACTATTTGAAAGTAGTAAACGCAACATGCAAATTACAGCAAACCTCGGGGACCAATAGTCCACCAGCGGTGTCTTCCGGCGATATTCATCAAAGTAATATATATTAAACGTATAATATTATGATATAATATAGCACATATATACATATATAACAGAGGTCATTATATATTTCAATGCCTTCGCTAGGATTCGAGGCCAGGACTTTTGGCTTACTATTCTGATGTTCAACCGATCGAGCTAAAGAGAAGTTCTCTTCAGTCTAGCGGTTTATTGCGGCCGATATTTTCCAGGGTTACATATATATATTTAATTCATGTCTTTATTTCATTTCTCATTCAATTACCACATTGTACGAATATCATTTAACTCAATATATCATGCTCACAAATAGTTAAGATAATTTAATGTAACTGAATGAATAAGCAATGTCCGTGGTTAATATTACAACGTGGTAAAACGTCTATCTCATAACAAAAATATGCTGAAATTCTAAAAATTCGAGTAAAATGGTGAACTGTCAGAATCAGACACAGTTTTTCGAGAAAAAAAACCCACAAAAATAAACATAATTACCATGCTAATTATATTCATTTTGGGGTCAAAAGAAAGACATTTTTTGGGCGATGATAAATATTCTAGCAATGTCCAGTTAATTATCAAAATATCAATTATTAAGGGTTTTTTTTTTTTGTGGATGGAAACTACATCAGTGTGTTAGAAAAAAGGAAGGCCAACACAAACACAGGATCTATTTATAACTTCATTCGTTTGATAGAGGACACTCCTCTTTCAGATGTGATGGAATGGATTGAATGTGACAAAATATGCCATCATAACAACCCACAAAGACAAATTTAAACTTAAAATTTGTTACAATTCGTGTTGATTTACAACTCACCTTTTTCATTCCAATATGCCGATATCTCAACAAACAAGGATGTAAAACAATAAAAGTAATGAATTCATGAAATCCAGCGAGTTTCGGAATCATTGTTGAGTTCAGTGACTTTCCTACAACCTATTGCCAAGTCCTTTTGTTTCACTCTTCATATATCAAATATATTGGTATGTTTTTACGACATTACAGCAGTCCACAAGGTCATATGAAGTCATTGTCAGTGGATTACGGTGATTTTACATGCAGCATGATGTCCCAAGCGGTCAATTATACCTACCAGGAATTGCCAATTGTTTCCTGAGCCCAAGCGATTAGTTTTGACTACAGAAAGCCAAGATCCATGTCTAAAATAAAAAAGGAAACGAGAAAGAAATATAAAGACAACCCCCTTTTTCACGAGTATCCGTGTATTTACATCCATTTTTCAGATTTTTAACTCTTTTCAACATTTTCAGTTTGAACTACTATTCTTTTATCGAGCTTTTGTTTAAGTTTTTATTCTGTATCAAGTACATATATTACTGAGTGATATATGTATATTCTTGTACTTTCGATTTGCTGTCGTGTAAAAACGTTCTTAACGGCGATATACCGAACTGAAAAGTGAAGTGGAATTCAAGAAAGCACCATAAACATATTGAGTCTGTTCAAGCTTATATGAAAGTACGGGCTTCCATACACAGTAAAATGTTTCTGGGTGACTTTTTGATAACCAATGCAATACACACCTTATGGCCATTATCATACAAAGGAAGGGTGATTTGTATGGAGAGCCGGCAGGTTTACACATCATACAAAGGAAGGGTGATTTGTATGGAGAGCCGGCAGGTTTACACATCATACAAAGGAAGGTGAATTTGTATGTAGAGCTGTCAGGTTTACACATCATACAAAGGCAGGGGGATTTATATGGAGAGCCGGCAGGTTTACACATCATACAAAGGAAAGGGAATTTGCATGCAAAACTGCAAATTTTACCACATCATACAAAGGAAGGGGAATTTGTATGGAGAGCTGGCAAGTTTGCTCATCATACAAAGGGAGGGGAATATGTATGGAGACCTGTCAGTTTACACATCATATAAAGGAAGGGGAATTTGTATGGAGAGCTGGCAAATTTGCTCATCATACAAAGGAAAGGGAATTTGCATTGAAAGCTGTCAGGTTTGCTCATCATACAAAGAGAGGGGATTTTGTATGGAGAGCTGTCACGTTTTCATATTATACAAAAGAAATGGAATTTGCATGGAAGACTACCAGGTTTACACATCATAAAAAGGAAGGGGGGTTTGTATGGAGAGCCGGCAGGTTTTATACATCATACAAAGGAAGGGGGATTTGTATGGAAAGCTTTCGGTCTACACATCATACAAAGGGAGGGCAATTTGTATGGAGAGCTGCCACATTTTCATATTAAACAAAAGAAAGGAATTTGCATTTGCATGGAAAACTGCCAGGCTTACTTATCATACAAAGGGAGAGGGATTTGTGTGAAAATCTGCTAGGTTTACAAATCACACCAAACACAAAAATCTCACACAAATATTTTCTTGGTTAAATGACATCTTCGGTCTTTAGTATCACTGGGCGAAGCAGCTTTTGTACTTCCAAAGAACAGTATATCGTAATGTATTGGCTCCGTTCTTGGGACTAATCCTAGCCTGCATGTTTTAATTCTTTTGAACTTATGAAATATTCAAATACGCTTATCAATAATAGAAAATAATGGAATCAATGTACTCGTGGAATTAGTGCATCTCCACTTTTGGTGTTTGATATACCAAATATATATCGACAATTTTTATTTCTATAACTCGTCGCCTATGTTTCATGATTTAGATTTCAAGACATAGCACCTCTGAGTCATAAAATGACGAAACAGCTGTATGATGCAGTTTAAGTCATTGCTTGGCACAAATGGATCTTATCTGGAGCTTGTCCATCCTATATTTCTATTTTGACTCCTAGACCAGATCATTTGTGTACAATGTTCAAATATAAAACAGTCGTTACAAAGATGAATGCTTCAAACAACTTAATCGTATACCAATACAGAACACTACACAATTGATCTGAATATATATATGTATATATACATATCTATATTCATATATATATATATATATATATATATATATATATATATATATATATATTGTATTCTTATATTTGTTTTTACGGATTATGACAATTGAATAAAAAAAAGATACATTTTTAATCTTTAAACATATGAATTTCCGAAAAATAAACGACCAGCGATTGATATCAGTGAGGTATTTTAAATGCCTCTCCTTTGCTATATCGGTTGTTATATCGTTAAGAGGCAACTGTTCTGCGAGTCTCATAACTCATGCCTGGCGTAGGTTGGTTCTTATAAATAGAAATACACAGGACATATGCGTTTGCTGACAAACTTTAACATTACCGTTTACGTAACACATACATTAATAAGATATTAATTCGTTCTATAACGGTATAGTCCCTTCCCACGGACCACTCCTTATAACTGTTCGGATATGCACATATTGTTTTTCATTTGTATTTTTTATGACTTGGTGATAATTATTTATCGAGGATGGAATTGAAGCAATTTCAATTTTTAACTAAGCAACATAAAAAATGATCTAACTGTATTTCCCATGGCTAAACGATTTCATTTTTTTTTTTTTTTTGGGGGGGGGGGGGGGGGGGTTCAAAGCCACGCCGTCTAATTATTCAAAATTGCTTGTTAAGCCAAAATGGCTGCCGTCATCTTCCTTTTTCTCTCTTCCCAAATATTCCTATTGATGTTTTTTTTACTACATTTGCTTTCATTGTCAACATTTTAACATTGTATTTTTTATTCTGATTTATAGAAAAGAAAAACTAAGAGAAGTGCCATCCTTATACGTAAATCACCATTCGATGGCTCTGCACTATTCAGTTTGTTTTTAATACAAACTTTATGGTAATAAAAACAAGATCTCGTTCGATGCGTCTGATATGACTGTGCGTTCTGTGGCCTCAGTTTTCCATTATTTACATTGGCTGTGTACATAACGGAAGCACCATCTGTTGTGACGGCCGGATAAGATAGCTGAGGCGCTTGTTGACATACCTAGCTATTGCAGTGTTTACAAAACGTTAGTGTCTGTGACAGAGAGCGGCTTGCATCAAAGCGCTATACATTTATTTAGGAATTCTACTGTAGACATGTACTGAAAAAATGAATAGAAAATTAACTGCACTGGAAATATAGAAAAAAGAACATTTAAAATAGCCTAGTTTTCACGGATCCCATTTAGATGTTAACAGGAAAATTAATTGAATAATTAGTTTCAGTTAGCGATGAACATCTAAAGCAATGATCCAAGGATTATTGATTACATCAAACTAAGATTCCTTACGTCACCATCTTGTTCTTAGGAATAGTTCCAGAGCTGTGGAGGTTTGGAATACATAACGAAATGTTAATTTAACTGGAAATCGATAAAACAATGGTAACATATGTGGACAAAGCAAATTGCAAAGCAAAGAATAAGACAAAGTGTTCTGGAAAATTATGCATCTGATATTTCATGTAAATCAACTGAAATTGCCTTAATGCCATGTTCCCAAAATAAAAAGCGAGAGAAATATACAAATAAATGAATTATAACAAGCATCGGACAATTTGTTTAAGAAAAAAAGATGGATCGGCTGCCGAAGTGTGCCACGGAAATCGTGATGTTGAAAAAAGATTTTGAACTTTAAAAAATAAAATCAGTTGCAACATCTCAACAATGTAGGTTGGAAGACCAATTCAAGGCGGCTATCTAGAAACGGAAACTTAACATAGGGAAATTCAATCTCAATACAATTAGATCTGTCATTTCGTTTTCAGTACTTCGTTACATGGCAGTACAAACGGTGAAATGAGTGATTTGAATTCGATTAGACAAGAAGGGGGAATTGAAATCATCATTTTCATCGTGAAGCTCTTCAGTCAGTTTTCCTGTTGGTGAAATTGTAAGTAAAGATCAATGTGAATGGCTGATGAAGCTTGTAGTGACTTTTTGGCAGTAGATCTGATAATTATAATCCACATATTTCTTGTTATTTAAAACAAGACACTGTCAATAAATCTGAAAGGGAAATTACAGTACATGGACTTCACAAAATCATAAGCACCTGTTCTGATAGATAGCTCTCTATGATGAAGTGTCGTATTGTTATATAACAGGTTATTCGGCTTAACTAATTTCATCCGAATTTGAATTGCAAAAAGCCATAAAACTGTATCAGCATCGAATTGGTAACCTTGATGAACTTATCCGAGAGCTTAATGATACAAAGCTACAAATCAAGTTTTTTTTTTTTTTTTATCAAAATTCATTCTTATTTACCTATTGATTTTATTGCATCCACAAGTTTCAATAAAACTGCAAAGGGCCATATAGATAGCTCAGTATATTATGATCAAATCAGTCACATTGTCAAACCTATTAGAGATTATTCTGATATAAGGCTGCATGAAGTTTCATCAATATTTGTTCAAGTTATCGTGTTCACGATGTCCAATTAAATAAAGGGCCATAACTCTGTAACTAATGACCAAATCGGTCCCATTGTCAACATAAGGCTGCAAACCAAATTTCAACGAAGAACAATAGCGATAAGTAACTGTTATCCCATGGTCAGGCTACCTTAAAACGGTTTGACAAGAGTTTGTCTCCATCGACTTGCTTAATGTCTGTTGGAATATTTGTCACCAAACTCAGCGAGTATTTATCCAGTTATAGAATCAAATTCACGCATTTGTTACAAAACACGTGAAAGTTCAAAGCTAGATGTGTTAACGTTCACTTTCCTTGGAAATGGAAAAACCTTTTTTGTAATATGGTGTGGTTTTCTATACAATTGAAAAATCAAATAGTTCAATATATATTTTACGATATGGATTCAATGCTTTTGTTGGGGATGGGGCAATAATATCAAGATAGTCATACTATTATCAGATTAGATAAAGGAATGGCGATTTGGAAGTTCGCATGTTAATTAGTGATGACGTAGCTGTAATGTTAAATAACATCGATGACATAAAAATCTGTTATGGAGGGATCAGTTCTGGACATTTTGATTATCTTCATTCCCAGGCTTAAACAGTCTTCACTCGGTTCATCATCAATGATATGGTACATAGTACCATAAGTTAGAATCTGGAGGAGAGGAAGGATAATTCAAAACTACAGCTTTACATCAATTACGGAAGAAGGCATGGGCATTGTAAAAAATATGATTCACATATTGTTGAGTCTATGAGTTCAGTGCATTTGATTCAGTGTTATGTAAGATATTAGTGATATAGGGTGTCGGGGATGTGTGTGACAGCTCATTTAGAAAAGCAACTTTGGAAGGATGGCTCACCTGTTAGAGCATGCTTAGTGTGCAGTTCGATCCCCACTCGGAACGCTTTGGGTTCCTCGGAAAATTGAAATCACTGACCGTTCACTTGTTGTGCCCTGGGGAAAGACATTTAACCCTAATTGGATAAAACGTGACAGACCTCCCAAATTGTGTACATTGAGATGGATACCAGCAACAAGAAGAAACCCCACTATAATTGTCCCTAATCTCGTTTTAAAAAAAACAAATAGTGTCTATATTTCGTCACATCGGCACTATTTTTAGGCATTTTGATTTAATCACTGAACGGAGATAGGCATGTGACGCCCACTCGATCTTAATTACCTGTAAAGATTGTATCGGATAGTAGCTATGGTGACGTCAATCTCCTGGGGTATTACGACAGTTGGCGGAAGGTAAATACATATCTAAATCTACTGAAAATTTATGACGTTGATTATAGAAGAAGCATTCGACACAGACATAATGCTCCATTGACTGTCATAAAATTTCTGTAACTTTCATGTATATTATTGATCTCTTCTCAAAGGTTTCTCTAGGTAATACAAAAAGATATATATATATATTCATATTGTCACGGCAAAAGCATGTTAAACGGGCACATAACAGAAAACAGCATTTGTGTTTCCCTCTTCTGAAGACTTAAACTTTCAGCATAACTTCTATGTCTTGTAGGTTGACTTTAAAGAGTAAATAGTTAAAGTAAAGATGTCACCTTCGAGTCTATGGGTTTCCAAAAATTTTTAGTGTTATTTTTTTATTCCCTTTTGCAATATGAAGTTTGATGTGCAAAATACTTGTAAGATTTGTTGATGTTGTTTGCTAACATTGTTCTCTTTTGGGAACATTACATCAATTCACTGGATTGATCAAGATTTACATGGTTTGTGTTGTGAATGAATCAGATTCTTACTGTTCCAAAACATCTGTTCTTATTTTCCATTTCCTTTTTCAGAGACTCCGCCTAAATGATTCTTTGTTCATATTTTGCCCTAATGTCATCGAATATTGGTTTAAATAAGGTTTCTTTTAACATGTAACTTTTCTTTGTTTTATTTGTACAAGAATCCCTGTTTATAAAAAATAAAAGCCTACGTGGTCGGGCAGGTAACCCATTAATATTCCACGTCCGTGCGGGTAATTGAACCTTTGAACCTTTGTCTTGGTCAAAGGCCAGTAAACTACAACTTTCCAACGGTACACCTGTTCAAATAAAATTATTTACCGGAAATAAAACATAAAAACATGAAAAGATGTTTTCCAAATGTATTATGCCTTAAAATTTCCTAATCTGCCAGCGTGATTCTGAATGTTAATCAAGTTTTTCAAATTATGCATAGCTTTGTGATGACCACAGATTCATCTTTAACAAATACCTTTATTTGTTTCACTGATTTTAACATTACATGAAGAAAAAGGATTAGACAACTGGAATAGCCATATTTCCGAATAGAAAAATTCGGAAAAGACACACAAATGAACAACACACTTCAATATCAATTTAGAACAAGATGATATATAGCAAAATAATGAATTTACCTGAAACATACAACTGTTTCGTCCTTCAAGGTTTCGTCAGTGATAATTAGGTCTTAAATACTAAACCTATGAGGCGTCTGAGGAAAATCAAAAGTGATCGAAGGAAAATCAAAATTTAGATAGAGAGTTTCACTATTCTGATAAAAAAAAAAATACCACGAAAATACCAGTAAAATGTCAGCATAATCATAATTCGTTAAACCTAACGCAACATATAAAGACAAGAAAGATCTACATGGAAACTCTTGCAAACGTACAAGGAGAATAAGATAAGTGTTCCAGAAGAGTAAGCGTTTTCTGCTTTACTCAGGACACAAACTTTGTAAACCTTGGTCCATACATTTCGCTAATTTCATCACAAGATGTTAATACATAGTAAAGGATAGTACGGCATATGTGTTATAATACAATAAGTGATGACACATATTTTTTTTTTATATATTTTCAGGCTTTTTATACGTATTCTGACAGAATAATTATAATGACAGTAATGTATTACTAACATATGTTTATTTCTTTAGCAGGTGGATCTTCATCAGCACTGAAGACTGAATTACATGAGAAGCGTCCGTAAATTGAATTGGTCCCTGCCTATTATAAAATTTCTTTCTGGATTGTGTGAATAAAAGTGACAAGACAACTGACGCAGCTGTGTTTCCCATGGCAACGACGGAAAAAGCGTCAAATATAGGATCATAATTAACAGCAAGTGAATGATGTTTCATAATATGAAGGAAATTAAAAATAATTAGCACAAAGTCACGTGTAAGTCTACAGTGAGTGGTTTATAAATATAGTTGACATGTAACATGTGATATATACGGCATATGACACTTTGATCGTAGAATAAAAGACATTTTATGGCCAATAACAAAATGACATCTTTAGTAGTTGTCAAACTGAAGGATAATTATTTAACATTACAAGTGTCAAACTTAATGACACCCTGTGATACAACAGTCCACAAAATTAATGATAGTGTGTGTTATATTGTGTAGCAAAAGGATCCCGCATCACCAAGTGTTTATGCTAATTAAATACTACATATGCTGCAGTACTGGTTAACGTGAACCTTGAACTAAATAAATGACAAGTAGTGAATTCGATAAACTGGTTCACTTTGCTCAAATTTCGCCAATAAGATGTAACCAAACCTTGTCATCCACATTAAGGTTCTGTTCAAGGTGGAGTTATATACTGAAGTCACTCCGGATTCAGATCACATTCTTAATCATTTCTCTTGAAAATCAATAGTGCATAATTCACCCTGATGATTAGGAAATCTCCTGTGTATATTTAGATAAGACCGATTGCTTTTCTTGAATGACAGAGATTCCAGGAGCAAGATACCTACTAAGGTCTTCATGTATTTTCCTGTTATCACCATTCCTTTCGTTCCCAGTCTATATACAGCTTCTCAGTGCGGCTTAGCACCGAATTAATGGTTGCTGCGTTTTCGGTCACAGACCTTTATATTTCGAACACGGCTATCCATAAATAAGTCAGGAGAAAGAAATAATTAACGAGGAGAGAGCCAAAATTGTTTTCCTTATAAAAAACGCCATGGAGTGCATCTTATATGAATTGATTTCTGGAGAAAAGGGACACAAAATATATCAAGAGAGTAGCAGTGTGTCAGTTCTGGTAATATTAAACTTCAATAGTGCATGATGCTCTGCTACTCAGCCCCTCGGCATTCGGAAGCGACAGCATCGAGTCAGGGTGTAGAATATGTATTCAACCGAGATGACTCGAAAGTTCACTTTCTGTCCTCAAATGTCTCACCATTACGAAATTCCACAAATGTGAATACAGAACAGACGAATAGCCATCTTGAAATGGCTATTGTTGTAATGGTGTGTTTTAACCCTTTTTTCGGTGTGCTTGCTGTGTGTCTTTCTCTGGGTGCTCGACGTGACGGGGAGGCAGGACGGACAGTCATGGCGTCTAGGAAGGCCCGAGGATCCATTGCCGTTAGTGTAGTAGGGATTCTCCTAAATATTGTAGCTATTGTATTTACAATATTATTTTTCACAAGGAAAAAATAATATTTTGTTATTGGATATTCCCAATGACCTTTGACGAGTCATTGATAGTTACCTTTTCTACAGAAATAAAACATTGCTGTGATCGTACATTTATATGTAAATAATCCCATTCTACTCTCAGTTTCACGTTTCAGTCAATGTAAACCAGATGGATGTGTATCAGTCTACGCACGCCTATCTGGTAAAGCATATAAATATGACCAAATTTAGACGTCCACCAAAACGTAATTCTAGTAATATTAATGTATCATTTACATTCTGTGTTACATATGTCATTAGGAGGTCAAATTGTAATGAATGAGAGAGTACTATCACTTACATTGATTCGGTCGGCGTAGGACATATCTGGCAGCCAGTCAGTTTCGGTATTAAGATACATATCCAAAGCTGTTGGACTTAACTAAGAGGCTTTCACAAAGTATTAGTAACTTAACAAAGCTATCAAACTATAAGAGAACAAATTTATACGATATAGAAATCAACTTTGCCAACTTTGTCTGCTAGTTGTCAATCTCGCAGTCCACACATACAATCCGTTAGGCTTACAAACAAGATTTGTAAAACCATTCATAAATTCAATGGATGTCGCTCATGTTATTGTATTCTGAAAATTATATCAGTCCACTCCATGACACAGAAATTCCTCAAGAAATATTACACTCATAGTTTCATGAAATCTGACTGAGAACAGCATCATTTTTAATGAAATATCAATGCGCAATAAACTGCTTTTATTTCAAACGACCAGAAAAAAATGTAAATATCTAAAAAAAAAAACAACAAAAAAACAAACAAACAAAATGCGATATTCTGCACTATTCTACCAAGATCAAGATAAATTTGACTATATTTTTCATACAATTGTTATCCGCCTGCTCTCAGATTTGAACATGCTGACGCCAATATTTGTTTGGTTAAATAGGGAATCGTAACGACTATTTTTATAAGTATTTGAGAATATTATACATAAAAAACTGTTAGCAAAGGGGGTTTATAGTCGATATGAAAGCATTCGAGAGGAAGATAAATATTCATGGCGCCCTTTTCTATTTATCTTCACATCAAATGTATACCCTATCTGGTAACAGTTTTGTGTTTAATCGGTGTAGATGCATTGCACATCTCTGCCTGTAATATAACAAGACTCATTAATGTTCAACAAACAGTATTTGTTCCCAAGCCTCATATATCTACACAACCCCAATATAAAGTACCTCGTATTTAAACAATAAAACCTCTATATAATGTACATTGTTCGTAAATAGTAAACCCACAGTGTTATTTCATTTCCATTATTCATACAGACTCCATATTATGTCCTCTTCTTTATTCTCTGTGATACAATACCACCTATTTCATTTGCCATCCCGTTGTCATAGCAACGTATTTCCGTTAACTCTTCTCTCTAATTATCTCTTTACGTGTTTATAAAACTGTATAGTTGGTTATTTTTTGCGGGATGATATTTTCGCTACACTACACCGGGGTATTTTCGCCCCAGGTAAATTTTGCCCTTGTAGCATTATACATATATTCACCTCGTCTTTATTTTACCATCTGAGAATTGTATAAAAGGTTTATTTTAGTGTAACAATTTTTCGCCCCTATTTCAAATTCACCCTCCCTGCTCAGGGGGTGAAATTAAACGAAGGCGAAAATATCCTGTATACAGTATTTTGCGGTACTTGCGGAAGTTTACTCTATAATTCGGTCGTTTTAAAGACAATCGCGAAAATTACGAGCTATCATTAAATAAATTTGGCAACGTATCGAGACTATTATTGGGTTTGCCTTACTTCAATTAACTTGATATACAAAACTAGGATTTGTAAAAATCTTTTAATTAGTTTTGTTCTTATTTTTGAAACGTCATGAAGGCAAACTCATGTTAATTAAAAAAAATTAACACTATGGTGGCCATTCTTATAAAGACTTAATACTAAATCATATGTGTTTTATACATTGAGGATTTTAGAGTACTGTATGTGTGGTATTTCATAAGAAAACAGTAGTAACTAGTACATATTCATAACCAAAATTGAAAAGCCATTGCAAAATATAAAGAAATGAAATATTTAAAGTTGAAATCGAACAAGAAGAAATGAATCTGTCATTCTGTAAAGGTAAGCATTTTGCTTTATCGGTGATATGTACTGTATTGATAAATATCAAGAAACAACCAGACCTATTTACAAGTTCCAAACTCAATGAACTTCCTATCAAAAAGGAAATCTTCTAGTGATATCAAAATAACGATCACAAAACTTTTACATGATATTCATCAAACTTAATCTCCCCAACCACTATGTTTTAGGTTAATCTTTTTAAACCAAAAGATATGACATTAAATCAACAAAACCGTGATTCCAACTTTGAAATCTGAATATTCTCTTCCCTTGCTCGATATCAATCTTCACTTTGTATGCTTCTTTCAATTCCATCACTCAGAGATCATTTTGAGAACATTCTGTATCTAGGGATTGACCTGGATATTCCTGGCACGTGCCACAAAGCAGAGGAAGTATACTTTTAAAGCCTTTGTAATAATTCTTTATTTACAATTCATTTTTCATTTTATTGCCTCAAGTTTTTTATCGATGTTTTTATATAGATTAATACATGTTGTGTTAACACTGCGATATGGTCTATTTTAAGAGAGTTTGGTATGGTTCATTTGATCATATCTTAAATAAAGGGCTACATTTTGTAGGTATTTACGTTAGGAGAGTTTGGTAGGGTACAAGTGATTATATCTTAAATAAAGGACTACATCTTGCATGTATTTATTTTAAGAGAGATTGGTATGGTTTATTTGATAATACCTGAAATAAAGGACTACATTTTGTATATATTTATTGCGTACTCGTCTATTGACAAATGGAAATATAAGTCCAAATATTTAAACATGTTACCTTAGTGTGAGCGACAGGTGAACTTATCGAAGTCTAGATAAGTCACAATTCTTTTTGTCTTTTTCTGCTGTGTAAATATTACACTTATGAAATTGTTGCATTATCAGAATATTTGATTTATGGACGATATTATCAATATTTCAAGACAAACATTATCTCACGTGATCAATAATATATAATATATATATTTTTATTGTCATGTTTTATTCAATTATAATGCTAACAATTATATACGTGTTGTGTTTTACATGATGTTGAACAGCTTTTAATTGCTGTAAACGTTCCTATTGAAGTGGTAATTTTGATTTATATCTGGAAGTGTCGAGCTGAAATGTAATTGTACTGTATACACTTTTTCTGTACTGTCTTTATAGCAATTCCTGTGAATGCGCCAATTTGTCAGGTCTTTTAAATATATGATATCTAAGTTTTATAAAAGGGATCAATTACGATACTCCAATTTTGTAATAGCAAGATATACCTGATGCTTCCCATCTTGAAGATATTGGCCATTCCGCCAGGAACTGTTAATTTACGCTAACATAGAGGATAGTTAAGATCTTTAGAGGCAAGGTAAAGCCTTGAAGCCGGAAACCTTTTAAATCTCACGCCCATCTTCATTTCCTAACCCGGAAAGCAAAGATGTTTTGTTTGTTTAGTGCCACGAAAGCCACGATCATATGAGGACGAGTGTCTAGAGGGACCCAAACGCAAGATAAAGAAAGAACATAAAAATCAAAATCACAAGTGTTGTTCTCTCAATATCCCCTTTGTAGAGGACACGAAAGAAAACTCTCATACTGCTGGAGCGCAATTTTGTTCAGATCATGTAATACAGAACACCTTAATGTAAGGTTCTCAGATGCCTCCTAAACAGAAAACAACAAGAAAATACCAACTTTTCAACATAGCATCAAAGGCGTCCAGTTTCATGTCGCACAAAGAAATTTCTCAGTGAGATCACTATGGCGACCATAAAGTTGCCCCTTAATTTTCATAGACCTGCACGTTGTGGTTCGAAATTTTTTACGATTTCTTGCACGAAAATTCATAATAGTTAAATCAAAGTCATCACTCTTATTAAACAGCTTGGTGGAAAGCTGCCCATGTTGGTTCCGTTGTAGAAAAAGATCATATATCGAGATAAGTGGCTGCTGAACAAAGAGTCTGTTGTGTCATTGATTTCCAATTCTGGTTTGTAAATACGATGGACGTAGCCATTTTTTTTTTTTTTTTTGTTATTCAAAGACAAGACATCACCAATATCTGAAAGTGAAATTGAACGACTTTGATAAGCTCTTCAATACAATCAGCCTCGTGTGAAAACAAAAAAAGTCAACCAACAGAGGGACTCGATTAGTCACCAAAGTTATGCCAGTAGTCTATTGGAAGATCTTACATCCAAACTCGACGAAAATGTTGTCAACCAGAAATCGATTATTTTTATTATTTCTTCCTCCGTATATTTCTTCTGTGATTTCGGCATATTTTCCCCACAACATTCGCATCAGCATAGATCACAACCATAGAATATACCGCCGTTCGCCTTTCTTAGAAAAGAAAGCTCTCATTACAAGTGAACGACTTTTTTGCAGTTAAGGATATGGTGGTGTTACAGAGTAAATAATAAAATGTTCTTATAGAAACAATGTTACTAAGGAGAGGGCATTGAATATTGCTTAAAAGTTCTTAATAGATTTTTAAAATCTACATACTATTCCACTAAAGGCATCACAAAAATTTCAACGTATCGCACTAATTTACCAAATTAGGGCTTAAAGGTGATATCGTTGTGAAAAAGTATGTGCAAAGTTTGTAGATATTCCAGTTAAAGCACGCATAACCCATAACGAAATGTATCGGAAAATTAAACAAAATTTGTTAGTGTCCCTGAATTACAATTTGAACAGCAGCCAAAAGATTTTGGAAAAAATATTAAAATGAATTATCCATCTAGTATAATAGACCATGCATTAAGTCGTTTACATTATGTCTCAAGTTTGCTGACGTTTGTGGAGTATTTTCTGGTAGTATTTTTTATTAATGCGTATATTGTCTTCAGTTTTCATACAATTTCAGAGAAGGAAATAAAAAAGTTTCACACAAAAATAAACAAGATAGACAATCAAGAAAATGTTAGAAAATTTCAGGAGTCTCCTTGTACGTCATTTTTGTTCATATTTGTCCTAGTTTCAGTTTCAGTTTGAAATAAGGTTCTGTAGACATATCGGTATTTTAGTTATTTTTAGAGTATTCTATCTCGAAAGCCTATATTTTTGAACGCAGTATCGCTTATAAATAAAACGATGTGTGTCAATTTTTCACAAATGCTTGATTTAAATACTTAATTTTTGGCTCTATAATATATTGATAAAGCATTCCTGGAATCAATTTAAAAACAGTGAAATGTTACCGCCAGTTAACATGACATTTGAAATTGCCCTCTGGTACCCTTCTCTTTCTGTCATAATATTCGGACTTTGAATTATTCCCTACAGTTAAGAAATACTTCATATTTTTACATAAAAAAGTCTTTCGTCTGATACTTTGTGTTTCCCAAAAGGTTTTAAGAGTCATGCCTTGGTATAACCTTCTGTAGAATTCTCCGTATATAGGGCAGACCAATTCAACGATCACAAGCTTGGCGTCTTAACTACTCCTTTTATTTTCGTGTGGGACATTAATAGACTGTGGTTCTCGCAATAGAGTAATAAATGAAAGTTACCCTAGAAAAGTTCACTGTAACCTTGTTACGAAGATGTGTCAAAAGCAACATTAATTTGGATAACATGTTTTCAAATACGTCAAATAGACTTAATTGCGTAACTCCAGCTACATTCAAGGTAAATATAAATCTCCTCGGAGTAATATAAATCGATTTTCTTTACGTCTTGTCACATAAAAACGGTTAATGGTGATTGTCAATTGTCAGACTGTGTTGAAGATGGCGACAAGGAAGGAGCTAAGAAAACAAAAGAAGGGTTTGGTTGATTGGTAAGGGTCTATTGAATTTCATGTCATGGATTGGGTACCACATACAAACTATCAATAATATAATACTAAAAAGTAAACAAAATCGTTATATATATCGCATCGAACAAACAAATAAAAGAATACCAACGGTACACACGAAAACACTATACAATTTAAGTATGTGTGATGCAACTGTTGAAACAAAAGCATTTTGAAAATCAAAAAAACTAGACCACGCCATGTCAGACGTGGATAGGTTCTATTTGTTTACATATTAATTATAGAAAAGCAAGACTTCAAAATGCAAATGACTACTCGGTTGAAATAGAAAACGTGATTCAGTAACGCAACGTAATGTCGTTGTTATTGCTCGTATAAGAATGATTAAAGATGATTTGGTAACTGTGATGACGTACTCACTCGGCAAATTGATCGAATGTAACATATATCTTCCTGATACAGATGGAAAATTGACCATCGTTATGATATCATAAATATATCCGGTAGTAAAATCAGTTAAGGAAAAACTGGAAAAGACCAACTAAGTAACATAATTTTAATTCCAACTCAAATTCAATAAAAAGAACACTAGAACAAATATTAACAAAAGTATAATTTACACGGACAGGCCAGGAAAATTACAAGTTCCAAAAGAGTAAGCGTCTTTTGCTTTATCAACGCTTCCAGCCAAGAAAACCTTAGTCAATCCAAGTAAGTAAATTCACGTTCCCAAACGTTAACAAGGTATATAATAAATGAACCAATATACAAACGTTAAGAAATTGTAAGAATTGAAAATAACTATGTCTTATTCAATTTGTTTGAAATTTTACGTCCATGAAACAGTCATGGTTATATAAACTGTTAACACAGTCCATTAAAGGACGCTTTATAGTGTTATGACACTGCAATAGATGGACACGGTATCAAGGCATGGGTAAAGAGTACAGACTAAGGGCTAATCAGAGCTGTCTATCCTACCAACAAACAGCATCAAGCACTATTTTGATGATTTGGCATTTCACGGCTTGGACGTCCACCTCAAACACTAATCAATAAATACAGTTTCCTCTTATGTCCTACCTGTAGGAAGGTTTTTAATTCTATTATGTTAAACAGTTTTCAAATGTGCTGTCATGATGTTCAATAAATCAGGCCAACTGATATCTTCCATTAGCCAAGTCTGAGAAAAACTACAAAGAATATACCAGTATGTCATCAGAAGATTAATACAAACTTCAAGTTGATAAAAAATTTAACAAAAGAATGAGCTAATATAAATATAAAGAAGAATTAGACCGGGCGTTTTAGAAGGGGAAGCGCCTTATGCTTTATCGATGATATCAGAAAAGTGAAAGAAAGATCGTTGTTGACGGGCTTAAAGTTAATTTAAAGAGTATTATATTATATCTTATAAATGGATGCCCAAGTTCAACACAATGAAGCAAGGGTGTTTGAAAGTATCAATCAGTATATAACAAAGCACTGTACGTTTGATGTCCTACATGAATAACTCATACTTGATAGAATAGTGCGTAGCGTCAACGATGAAAAAGAAAGAACGATTGCTGAGAGATTGGAAGCTTACATTAGCCAATGCGACAATGGTTTGACGAGCAAGAAGTGAGACCAAAGCCAACAAAATAGAAGCCACAAGTATTGTATCCACGCCCAATGCTACGAAAGTATTTGATAGATTGTTGGGAATCGAAAACTAATTAATTTCCAAAATGTCAGATATAACAGTACTAAAGGATGATGTCATATTTGAATGGGATAAACCCCAGGAAGATTCAAGCGAAAGCCATTCTGACCAAGGCATCAATTCTCAAGTACGTTGATGTAGCTAGTCCTATGAAAATCAAGTGCGATTCTTCGAAGTCTGGACCAGGGGCGGTAGTATTGCTGGAGGACAAACCTATTGGCTATACCTTTCATGCACTCACAGAAAACTTCCTCATTTAGAAAAAAGGCTGCTCGTGGTCGTTTTTGCCTTAGAACGATTCAACCAGTATAAGTATGGACAACCAGTCGTAGTGGATTTGGACCAAAACCCCTTGGAGTCGGTTGTCCTGAAACCTTTGTATCAAGCGCAACCTAGGTTACAATGTTTTTTCTACGTCGTCAGAAATATGGCATCCATATCAATTATAGACCTGGTAGTCACCTCATTGTGGCAGACACTCTGTCACGTGCCTATCCACAGTAAAAACAATTTGTATAAATACTATACATGATACATTACTTCAGGAACTGAGAACTGTGATAAAATCAGAATGGTCTACACAGATCAATTAGTTACTATTCTTGATTATCAGAGGAACTGACAATAATTAATGGGATTATCTTCAGAGTAACAAGAACTGTTATTCCTAAGGCACCGCAGACTGAAATGCTACACGCTAGTCACATGGGAATGGAGAAAAGCAACAACAGAGCTTTTGAGATGGCTTACTGAATAGATGATATGGTATAATAGTAAAGTACATGTCTACACTCCGAAAATGCCAATAACAAGAATTCACTAAATACCAACGCCCGTATCAGAGGGTCACTGGGAAGCTATGGATACTGATCATGGAATAATAGTCATTATATAGTAGTACAACTCAAGATTCTCCGAGGTCGGAAAACACTCACAGTTTAATCATTTGAGATCAACCTTTGCTAAACATGTTTTTTTTTTTTTTTTTTCATAATTGAAAATGATAACGGCACACAGTACTCGTTCAAGGAGTTTAGACTATTAGGTAAAGAATGGTGTGTCCAACATGAAAACCCCAGTCCTCATTTCCCCCAAAGAAACGGAATTACAAAAAGGACAGTACAAAAGATAAAAGGTATTCTGGAGAATAGTTTTCTTCACGCTTGTAATGTCAATAGAATAAAAGTTCTTATAACACAAGCAGTAGATGATCTGAGTGTGTCGTTTTGATGAGCACACGGTAAATGACCAGTGTAAGGTGTACTAGAACTGGCAAAAATAGTGTACGAGATGTTAAGGAACTGACCAACTTTTTCGGCTGTATTATAATCCTACATACACTCAGGTCTAATACATTGGTACGAGATGGTCAACAGATTATATTACAAAAATACACTAAATGGTAAAAATGTATTGTACTCGATTCGGCTGCGCTTTGTTCAACATTTAATCACAAACGTGCAAGTCAGAATAATCCCCATGATATATAATTATATATACGTGGGGACAGTCTACCCATTCCTAATTATTGTTTGGCTTGATGCATATTTATACATTTTGGGAGCATTTAATATAGAAAGATTTTCTAATTTTCTAATCATCTCATAATTATAGGATGAAGAAAACAAAAGCTTTGGTTTTATTTAACTAATATGGTTAATGCTAATAATGTTTGAATGTGTGATTAAATTGGAGGACGTTAGCAGTTGCTTACCCTATGAGTTCAGGATTTTTGCAAGTTGTATTTATCACTATATGTGATTGAATGGGTTATGCCCAATCCAATTAATTTGTAGCTTTTTTAAGGTAATATACAAGTACGGAAAAACTGTACACTCATGTTTATAATGTTCGATGAAAACAAAAGAAAGAGTATATATTGTATAATAGCTTATTGACTAGATTTGCCTGCCAATTTATATTGCAAGATACGTATAATATGTATTGTGAAGAGCCTCGTTCTGATCTTTGTAAAAATCTGGCATGACTGACGAATAAACAACAACACTGATAACAAGTCGACGTTCGTACATCAGCGAAGACAACAGGTTTATGACAGATTCCATCAATACCTTTCTTTGTTATTTAGAAACGACCCATTATCAAAACCTCTGAAAGTGAAATTGAAGGAATTCACTATGTCATTGTAACCTGTTTTGACAAGCTCTTCATCGAAATCAGAGATCAAAAAGACAACAAAAACATGCCAGCCGAGACAGGAACCCATTGTTTCCAAAGGTGAACCAGAGGTCTGTTGAAATATTTTACCAGCAAAAGCAAGTAAGGTATTGTCAACCAACGATTTCCGCATATCACTTATTTGACGTAAACGTATTTTTCACGAAATATGCTTCAGTGTAGTTTACAATTATATATTAATTTTATGGTTCGACTTTCTTTATAAAAGAAGGCTCTAATAACCAAAGAACGAAGTAGTCCATTCAGTTTGCTCACGGGTAAGGTAGTGTACCGAGCAGAACAATAAAATATTCATATACAGGAATTGTACAGGAAGGAGCTCAAGTTTCTTGCTGTTCTTTAAAATCCACTTTCAATTACTTCTTAAGCAACAGTATCATAATAAGACTGTAACAATCATTTGATAGACCTTATATAGTTAGTTAGAAGCTTTGATACATATTTTGGTTAAAACAAGTAGCAATAAAACGATTTGATCGGTTCTTGTGAAGCTTAGGAATCAATTATAAGCGAAGGGAGTTCGGATCTTTAATATTAATGGGCAATCTGAATGATGGTAATACGTTATTTGCCTGTATTTCTTCTCCAGAAAGATTGGATAATGTGTAGATTGGGTTTTCGTCGTTATCGAGCAAACTTAGTTATTTTTCTGTATACAATAGCATTTATTCAATGCAACTTCAGATTTTAATATAGCAGAGTCAAATAATTAAATACACTACATTATTCAGCTGTTTCGCACTTGTTAAACTAATGATTGAGACAATAGGTTCCCATTTTGTTGTCAATTTATCTGTCCCTTTTTGTCAATTATGCAAATATGCTCTGTTGCTTGAAACAAAACAGATGTACTATGTAACGGACCATATAGCTATCTCTCTTATCTTTAATCTTGTCGTTTTTTCGTGATTTTATTTCACCCTTGAAAATCGTTTAATGCCATGACGTTCTGGAACAAAAAATTTGACAATATAAGAACAATTAAAAATATGAATTTCTAAAACGTGTATTCCTCCTCCTCAGGTAACGGTTATATGTATCTATATTTGATTCATGATAAAGAAAAATTAAGGATAAAGAAAGTAAAAAAGAAAAGCAAGTAAATAGTACCTTTTTATAATTTAGAGTGAGATACAGCCTTGAAGCCTAGGAGGCGACCAAGGAAAATCCAAAGTGATCCAAAGAAAAGTCAAAATCTAGACAGGAGGATGCTGCAGCCCCATAACTAGATTAATTTTGTAATTTTCATACATCATAATATTTCAGAATAGCGTCATGTACATGTGGGTTTTTTTTTTTTTGTTTTGTTTTTTGTTTTTGTTTGTTTTTTTGAAACCGTGCTACTATTCGACTTAATAACGTGGAAGCATTCTAAAACGCGTGAAATTCAAGTCTAGTGTGTGATACGATGACGTTACGCGGAGGTCTTTCATTATCAACGTCATATCACTACGCGCACAAGAGAGACTGTAATTATCCATGCATTACACAAAATATGGCTCCAAACGGAATGGTAACTGTAAATGACAAAACAAGCGAAAGATTATTATGAATATTGTTAAAAATATTTCCAATCATTCATCTTGACAAAGTATCCAAATGACTTCACAACTTTCAACCTGATCTGATACAATCGGGAGACAAGCAGCTACACAACATAATTTCTTAATGTCAGATATATTTAGAGATGTGTGACAATATGATTTCATAAATCACAACTTAGGATTGTCTGCTTGTCAGATATTTTATTTGTTTGGTGTGATTCAATGTCACATATTTTTTTCTGTACGCCTTTCTCATTCCTCTTTAATCCAGGGACTTGTAGTGCCTCCAGAACATCACTTCTGCTTTAGAGTTTTTCACACACGTCAGCATTATATCATAGTGACATTGGCTTTGCTTCCTCAACGTCTGGTCGTGAAGTGTGGGCAAATTTATGACAGTACTGGGAAAGCAATTTTCACTTGTCTAGTCAGTTAATTGTCTCTACCCGCTGTATCAGTCACCTGTTCTCCGCTTATTTCAATCACAATTTACAAACATCTTACCCCTAGACAAATTTTAACAGACCAGTACTTGATATACATTTCAAACTATATATTAAAATTGTCATTTTCGCTAATTTGAGAATGAAGAAAGTTGTGAAAAAACTGAAAATAGAATTATAAAAGACGTCCGTGAAAAAAATATTCATATATATTTGCTTCAAGTTTTTAGGAAATTGTGAAAATATCAATTAAAAAAATATACAGTATATATTAATTGATAAAAATCGCAAAGGAAAAAGTATTAGGTCGTTACAAGCATTGCATAATTAAATATCCCCCTCGCAACGACATTACAGCTCTTGTTTTAATCCGTATGGCATAATGTCTCTTGTCCTGCCTGATATATACATGTCTGAAAACCTTTGCCACTTCATTAACAGGTCAGAATGTTACCATAGGCTCAGATTCAAAGATACAGATGAGATAGCCATTCAAGGTAACGACAGCAACCACACAGATTCATAGGTTGGTGTAAAGAATTTTATAGATAAACAAGAACATGATTCTCCTGAAGTTTAATCATGTTATATGTAGGTAACGTGAAAATATCAATTTAAAAACAAACTCCGACATCTGAAAACCTATGATTTAGTTTAGTGTGAATAAAGTTATATCTGGCTTTCATGATAGTGAATTTCGAAGTTTGAGTGCAACTTATTTAAAACTACAGCTACAATACCTCCGATCATAAAGAGAAAGATGTCTTGACAAAGACATCGGTTTAAGGTACTCAATAATCCTCGTAGCACTGTGGTTGTACAACATGAAGCATCTCAGAAAGGTGTAGGAAAATGGAGGCGTACATATGATAATCTAATGCCGAGCGGAATCATAAACGCTCCAGTTTTTACCTGTTAATGGAGAAAATGGAATGGGATTTCTATAATAACACTGAATGCATTCCGAAATGGTAATACATGTCTTCTGCTTCACTAACTACACTCGCCAAGCTATCCTGACTTGTTTCCGCCTTCTTGAACATATCTCCTTGTATGCCACAATTTAATTGGATCTGGATTCTCTGGTCATAATTTCCTTGCACGTTTCCAGGTTCTCATTGTAAATAATTATTTTGTTGATGTTTTGCCACCGATTCATCGGATTTGAGTTTGAATCAAGATTCTGTTGACAAATCGGTATTTTCTAAGTTGTTTCTATTTCCTTGTCTGATATGAAATGCTTATTGAAAAATATTTCTTTTTATTATATCAAACGTGTTTGATGCTCGTTAGTTTGCCTGTTGGTAACATTGTGATATACCTTGTTCTTATCTGAGAACGTAACGTTTCTTATTTGGATTGACCAAGGTTTACATAGTAGGTGTCGTCGATGCAGCAGAAGACTCTTCCGGAACACTTATTCTACTTGTATGTTTTCAGGAGACTCCGTGTAAAGCACTCTTTTGTTCATACTCTGTCCTTGTTATATAGAATTTGGATTTGGATTATATTGACATGTTAGTATATATTGTATCCTTGGTGGTTCCGTTATTGTCAAATTTAAATCTTTAACGCTAAAACGACAGCTAAGATTATTTAAGCACACATGAATAGCATTGAAAAATATTTCGATATCCAGAACCATCCTTACGGATAATATAGCTTTAGAGTTTCCCCATTTTCAGGTTCGGTTTCATTTGTGTTGCTTTGAAGATTATTAAAGGATGGATGAATAACGTGTCCAGATTTTATCGTGAATAATAACCATATGATTAACATATTTTGACATTATAATTTTAATAATAATCATAAATAAGAAGCCAGTAACAGAGGCGTAATTTCTTAATTGTGTTTTATGTCTCCCATTAGCATGACCAATGATTTTTTCTTTTGATGTGATAACTTATTATATTGCTATATGAATTTCTCATTTTTTCGAACGGGGTGCCAATTAGGGATTATAAAAAAACTTAAGAACAAGATACATTAGAGTCAAGCAATGAATTACACTCTATCCAACAGCTGTACCGCCCTGCTAGAGAGATACAACAACCTCATAACTCAATAAATGTCATAACTGGATAAGTACATGCGTATATTCTTAACCGTTCAAAGTAAACTTTGTCAAGATACTTGGCTCAAGGATTATGAAACCAAAAACAACAAGAAAATACCAACATGTCAACATAATCATAACTCATAACTTAAAATTCAATAAAACCAGGCCAAAGTATGAACTAAGAGAGAAAAAAGACTCCTGAAAAAGAACAAGGAGATTAAGACCAGGTGTACAGGGGAGCAAGCGTCCTCTGCTTCATCGAAGACGCCCGCCATGTAATATTTGGTCAATCCTAGTAAGTAATGTTACATTCTCAAATGAGCACAAGGTTGAACAATGGAACCAACATGCAAACGAACGTATTTCTGAAAGTGCCCTAAATTTTGACTCAGCCAATCACGGATTTCGTCGTGAAAAGCGACGATATATCCGTTTTGTAAAAAAAATCAGATTTTATTGCATTATGATCCTCGGGTCTGATATTCAAAGGAAAAATGAGAAATTTGAATTTCAACTGGATTGCAAAGACAGATTGTAAGAGAGTACATTTGAGTCGAGTGAAAGTACAATTCTAGCAACATTTCCCCGCTGGAAATAATTCTGTTTTACGTTTTTGAAGGTAGTTGCATTTCGACTTTTCACGAGACATACATGATAGTGCTGGTGTGTATGTTATATTTCCAATGTAATCCTTAAACGTCTGTAATGAGAAATCAGTGATATTTTGGGGAATTTTGATTGAAATTTTTCACGTTGTAGACCAGGGATATCCTTAGAGAAATCACAGAATTAGTAATGGTGTGTCCTGCTGGATGAGATACTGACAAAATTAGATTAGATGGTAAATAACGCAATATTGTTATCGCAAAAATTTATATTGAATTTTGTTCAACGTGTTTTTGTCGCTCATGAACATTTTAAAAAGTTCTTCCAGAGTAAATATTCCTTTAGCTAGAAAAATGTAACAAGCAATATTACATTAAGAAATATCTTTTCCAATTACATAACTACGGCGACAATACAACTCCTTTCTTCGCTAGTTGTTAGTATCTGACAATATTCGCCATCTAGAACATCAGTTCTGAGAGAGAGGGAATGATACCACAACAGATAGATTTTAAAAACTATACTCCAAATGTAGGAAGAACTTCCATTCATTTCTTGATATCAGAAGATTAATAAAGATATGGGTACATGCACTGATTACAAAATGAGTCTAGTGTCATGGTCACCTTAATCATCTCAATGGAAAAATGCTCGTTGGTGTGCTTTGTTTCAAATTGTTTACCTTGTTCTCATTTGGCAATCTGATCTAACTTGTTTGGATCAAGATTTGCATGATAGTGGTCGTCGATTGAAGCAGAAAACGCTTACTCTTACTTATCACAAGGTCTTGTTCTCTTTGTACATTGGCCAGTATCCGTTTAAATATCTGTATTGTCATCGATTTTGAGTTTGAAATGAGATTCTATTTGTATTTTGTTTATAAAATGACCATTCATCAATGATATATCTGAAAACGAAATGGAGAGCTTTGCAAGGTTCCTGACACAGATTCGATAAGCTTTCCTATATCAATCATTTCCGATAAACGAAAAAAGTAAAGATAAACAAAACAATATCTTACGTTCGTGACCGAGAATGTAAACATGTATTCACAAAATAGAGATTCGTGTCGTGATGTTAGATACACTACCTTACTTTTCATTCTTTGAAAAAAAAAGAAAGAAAAATTGTGACGTATGTTCTTTTAGTGTACAGAATTATAGAAATCCTTCCAAACAATCTTGATAAATCAGGACAATAGAACATATACATGTATCATCTTTTATCACGTCTCGCGGCAGCATTCTAAGCACGCTTCATGCAAAGTTGTTCAGTTCAGAATCTCAGGTTTTAAGCCCTAAAACGTCTTGCAGGTCGAACCGACACAGAGAAAAGCATAATCCCAAATAACTCAATTTAGCAATACAACATCGAGTAGGACACATTATATTCCCACTATTATGTAGAACCCAGCTGGCAAATTTCTCTCGTGTCTATGGGGATCTGTAGTCAAAATGATTAGACTTAATGACCCCTCATAAAATGATTAGTATGTATTTCTGAGCCCTTTAAATAGCAACAAATTACCTAATGACTTCAACAAGTAATATATTAAGGATATTATTCCAATTATGTGTCATTAGGTTTTAGATAATAATTTTAATAAAATTATGAGTAATCACAGTGTACACCATAAATCTTCAACTCAAAATAAAAAAGACAAAAGTTGATAATTAGAGGTTATGACGTCATCAGTAGATTGTGACAGTTTATTTTTCGTTTGGAAATGTGCCAATGTAAGCCGTCACGTTTCCGTACATGGTAAACTTAATTGCCTTTGTAGAACATAGAATGGTTTATCGTGACTTCAAACGTCTACACTAGCTCCGTAATCACATCTACTCGTCTAATTGAGATAAGGGGACAAGTAGGTCTGTGGATATCTTGTGGTTTGTTCATCGATGTCACCTCATTATCGTAATACAACATCTTATAACTTGATAAATTTGTCGCCAGGAGGCGCTGTGACGAACAGCTTAGACCACTAACTATGGCTACAATGTAAAGACAACGTGATGGAAGATGACATGTCACTGACGCTGTAGCCACACTTGGCCCCGAGGGACAAGCCCAATTAGGTTTATTTAGAAGGAAGGATGATGCACGTCCAGTTTCTTATATATATGTCCATGTACAAGATTCAGTAGTGAAAACTGGAGACAATGGTTTATGAAAAGGTCGGGAAGGAGCCTAGCCATGGAAATCAACTAAAGAGTCTAATAGAGCGAAGAAAGGAACAAATGTACTTAGCTGTCGATAATAACATCGAGTCGCCTAGTTATAGATATGGCCATACAGTCAGGGATACTTTGTCAGTTAAGTGTTCAGAAATTTCAGAAGGAATTGTTAAATCTCTTTTTCTGTCAGAACAAAGTTCATTTGCCTATCATTAAGCTCACTTAGTATTTTTGTGCAGGACAATATGTTTTATCGCCCTGTGAACAGCGATTCGTCTTTTCATTCCTCGGTGGCTACCTTGCTGGAGGCCCATTGCTGGATATACAGAGACACTGGAGTAAACGTTCTTACTCCAAAAACATAACCACGACACCGCAGACCGGTCCATGATCCAAACTTCATGACACACACACATACCAAACCCGGCTAGGTATCGAACCAGTTTCTAACTCTGAGAAATCCCGAGATCTTAAGACAAAGAAATACCTCAGAAAAGAGTATAAATTACATAGCAGAGATGTAAAACTGAAGATCCCACGTGCCAGGAGATATGTCGTTATTATATCTCTTCTAGCCTCCAACAAATATATATTCTCATTATTCCCCCGTGTATTCCTATAGCTATTATAGAGGATATATCTTTATGGCACGAGTCTATGATAACATTTGGTCATGTGACTGCAAAGCCATCGATCTTGTTTTGAAAGCATTAACTTTCCCGTTCTAGGAACATCGGTAATTTGTTACGTCGTCAATGCCCGGTGTGGTCAGTTTAAAATTTGGGAAAGTCTGTGCCAATTATAGCAGGAATCGCCTTATAGCGCCCAACACTTTGTCTTCTTTCACTCTCGCCAAAATACAGATTATGTTTAAAAATACTGACCAGGTATCATGTTTATCCTGCAACACTGACTTAAAATCAGACTATTGAAACTAAAACAGTTTTGTTGTTCAATCTGTGTTTACCTGACTTTGACGTTACGCTTAATCTTGCCTGATGACGGACGCCAAAGTAATTGCTACGCACGGAAATATAGTTCCAAATTTCATCGCATATCACAGCGGTTTTATGAATTTCCACAAATCATCTTGTTCATTACTGTGGGGGCGGGCTCTAAATGTTTGATTTACAGAATTTTATATATGGCCTGAAAACTACTAGGATAGGGAGATTACTCCTTTCCAAAGACAGTGAATGGTCAAACTTGTTGGAAGAAACTTGTGAACTAAAAAAAAAAATAGCAGAATTTCGAATTGTATACACTAAAGATATTCAGACACAAAACATGTTCTGGAGAGATGCTTTTGAAGCCTGGATAAAAGTCTCAGAAATGATAAATATCAAAAATTTTGATGCTCTTTTAAAATCGCCAATTTGGTACAATAGAAATTTTAAGATTGGTGAAAATTCTATAATTTTTTATGACTGGTATTAACAAAATATCGTTTTTGTTGGAAATTTGGTTCAAGAGGATGGTGGATTTTTAAGCTATGGTGACTTTAAAAAGAAATATAATATAACTACTGGAAACTCTCTGCATTATATAAATATCTGTGAATAAATCAAAGCATTTATGAGAGATAATGATATAAGAGCACATAATTTATCTATTCAAAAACCTTTAATACCTTTCCACCTTAATATGATATTAAGAAATAAAAAAGGAAGTAGGGACATGTACAATACTCTTATTAACCGAAAAAAACGCTAACACAACAATAGACAAATGGATATCTATTAAGCAGTCCTGTTCAAATATAAAGTGGAAAGCAAGTTTTGCTCTCCCTTTTAAAATTACAGAATACAGCAGTATTCAACGGGGTTTTTTTAGACTCATTTCTAGAATGCTTCCTCTTAATAACCGTTCAAAGAAACCATTGAACACCTTTTTAATGATTGTCAAATAACTTCTGGCAGGACATGTGCAGATGGATACACTTAAAAACCAACCAATCTCTTGAAATTAAAAAAAGATATTATTTTATTTATTACAACATCTCACTTTCAAAAAACTGTTCCAGTCAACATTGTTATGATTCATGCTATTTTTTTATCTACTATAGCTCTAGAAAGAAAAGAAGTTTGACTGAGTTCAAAAAATACTTATCTAATATGTATGAAACTGACAAGGTGATAGCCAAAGGAAAAAAATGAAACCGAGAAGTTTGAATAGATTTGGGCACTATGGTCAGGTATTTTTATCATTAAAAAAAAACATAAAGTATAAAGCAAATAATATTACAGCATATCCTTTATGAGTGAAGATGTATTCATAGCTGAATAAAGTGACTGTCCATCGGATAGATATCTATACTGTGAAACCTCAACATATTTTTTTTCTTTCATATGAGACCAAAAAAAAAAAAAAAATAAAATTCTAGACAAAACATTGGCACTGTAACAATGCATTACTACATTTATACGCAAAAAAATGTATGTTACATATGTTTTTTGCATCAATTATAACCGATAGAAATGTATATGCTTGTATTCTGAGGTGCAAAAGTAAGTATACATGCAGAAAATATGTTTCTTTTTAAAATTGAGAGAAAGACCGGTAGAATTTATAAACATGATATTCCTGACACTAAATCATATTCTGAAATGAAAACAAACGAAAAACCATTCAAGCGTAAAAAGTCTAACTTAATGTTGCTGTTTTTCAAACTTTGCACGTACAGTGCACGCTATCGGTGTGTGTCGTGTTACCTGTGCTTACATCTGTACTAGGGACGTACCCCGGCAATTCGCCATTGATAATTGACAAATACAGATATGCCACGACTTACAAAGGAACAAAGAGACAGAGCAATTGGAATGCTCCTAGTCAACGTCAGACAAACTGACGTTGCCCGAACGATGGACAATCGTTTAATTATGGAGAAAGTATAGGATTCACGGAACGATAAAAGATCTTCCAAGAAGTGGTCGACCGCGTAAAACGTCCCCTAGAGAGGATAGGTACATCCGCCTTTGTCATCTCAGGGATCGTTATTTGACGTTGACGTCACGACGTTGTTTTCGGAATCGTGTCAGTCCATGGACAATTCGAAGACGGCTGAAATCATATTCGTTAAAAGCTCGGCGGCCATATAAATGTTTGGTTCTGTGACAACGTCATCGACGTTAACGTCTTCAGTGGGCTCGCCAACGTCAATGTCAACACCAACGGGTCTAAAATCGTGTAGTTTTCACAGACGAATCAAGATTTTTATCTCAGCATGAGCGATGGACTCTGTAGAGTATGGCAACGTCGTGGAGAACGTTTGCACGATAACTGTACAACAGTTCGACCGTTGGGGAAAGGTAAGTGTTATGGTGTGGCGAGTACTCAGACATAATGACAAAACAGATCTGATCACGATTCCGGGGAATCTTACTGCAGCAACGTACTGCGGTGAGGTACTGAACCGAGAGGTTTTACCATACTTCACACATCATGGCCCAAATTTGACGTTAATGCATGACAACGGCACCCCGCACACTGTGCGGGCAAAAGAAAACTACCCTAGGACAATTAACATTAATGTGTTGCCGTGGCCATCAAAATCCCCGGATTTAAATCCGATAGAACACATTTGGGATTTCTTAAACCGCCGTGTACGTCGACGCCGAAACCCACCAACGACTTTGGCAGAACTTGAGCAGGCTCTCCACGAGGAATGGCGGATCATTCCTAGGAACACTACCAGTTCCATGATGAGAAGAATCAACGCTGTGATTAACGCAATTGGTGGTCACACGCGATATTAAATAGGCTTTGTATTGGACGTTTCCGTTAATGACCCCTCACCACATTGTCAAGTAACTGACGTCAGTGTACCGAATGTAACTTAACGCTTCATCGAGTATGTTGAACTGATAAAATAAAGTTTCCAAAGATATATAATATGTATTAGTTTGACATTTCTGCGTTAGAACGATTTTGTCCTAACCTCCAATGTATACTTATTTTAACTCTTCAGTATATGTATCCTATATGTAAGGTGCGAAGAGTTTGAACTTACCAGCATGTACTCTCAATAAATAGCGTTATGTGTTATGAAGATATGTTCCTTTCTGTTCATATGTGTTTTTTTTTTTTTTTAATTTTACTTCCGATCTAACTATCGTTGATAACAAGAAATGAACTACCCTTGTCAATCATAGATACTCTTCTGTATCGTGACGCGTTCATTTACAATGTATCAACAACGTGCGATTTATCACAATGCAGGATTTCTATTTCCATTTTTAAATAGTAACTTGCCTGCTTCACTTACTTATCGTATTGCAATTCGAAAATAATTCAATATGTTACTCCTGTTTTCAATATCGCGATTTGCTGGATGGGTGTTGATAACTGTTGAATAACATAAAAGGCAGTTTTGAAAGTTTTAAATGAGGTAGCAGAACACAGTTTCTTGGTGTGGCCATGGGTGATTTTTTGTTCATTAGATTACCCCATTATAAAGGTTTTAATTAAGATTTTTAAAAAAAACTTGATAAAAATTGGTCTTGTCATGTTAAAATGGGCAATGTGGGGTTTCATTTTTTTCAGAATAATATTTTAGCTTTGTGTTGGAGATTACTATTTGGGCAGATTCGAATCTGTGTCTACGCCCCAAAAACCAGCTTTACAGGAAGTGAAATTTTCATAGTACTTACATGTGGTCATGTTATGAAGGATTTCCGAGTTGGAATTTGCTGAAATGTAAGTAGTTTGTTACCACGACAGTGTTGTTGATTTTAAGATAGGCGTTTAGAATTTCTTCTGGAAAGTTTTAGTGGTAGGTTGGAATTAGCAGTATTTTGGCATTTTCAAAATAGGTAACCATGGCAATCACATGTCAGAAATCGGAGGAAATATTTGATTTACACAAATTTCATCTCTCTACTATTAATGTAATTGTTATTTAGTTTATAAATATATATATACATGTAACAATGTATTTTTCAAAACCAATCTGCTATACCTGTATATATCAAACATTACCAATAATTTCAGGAAAAATGCAAATTAACTGTTAACTGCTACCTGAAGACTGGGGATTTTTTCTGACGGTCTGTTTCATTGTGTAGTGCGCAGGTAGTTGTGAGTTCGACGCGTGTTAATATACCAGTCTTAATCCTGAGAATTCTTAATTTTGAGACAGTTCAATGGATAGGATGTAAAGGAGATTTTCAGGACGAATGTCGTTGAGGAAGTAGAAGGTGCTTAACTTTCCGGAACATATAATCTGAGTATCTGTATACTTTTAAATGATCTTACTGTCAGCGTCCCAGTTTTCTAAACTTGTTCTCAATTCGTCGATTTCGATTATAAATAATCAGATTGTGTTTGTACGTCATTTTTCTTTTATTCTTATTATTTTTTTTTTTTAGAACAAAATGCTGTTGGTCAGAATATTTATTCATATCGACCTTAGTGTATAAGTATTGTGAACCGTTTTTTCACTTTTAGGAAAGATATTTTTCCCGATAAAAACATGAAACTCCTACATCAATATTGGTTGTCTAAAATCATACAAAATCTGAAAGCGATATGGGAGATCTCCGGACAAGATTAACTTTATGAAACAAACATTCGGACAATAATTCTTTCAAATCATCGACATTATACTGGCCGTATAGGAGGTACCACTGGTGATGAGGACATATCAAGGTCTCCCGACAACGGTTTTGTAAAGGTTGACACTAATCCTAACGAGTTTAACTTACGTCAAGCAACATGGTTAAATCCGGTACAGCTGAACAAATAGGAAATACCGAAATAGATATTTTTAGACATTTGCCATTTAGAGATTCAAACGTAATCTTCGCCGGCATCCATATTTGATACACCAATAGATTCAAGGTTGTGTGAGTGATTGGTTTCGCCTGCAAAATGTGGATAAGTATTAACAGCAAAGTCACAGCCAGCAGGTTTTGGAGTATACCAAGACATCACCATGATAGACTTGTCTGTTGCTATGACATCACACACTCAATGCATTGGATTACAATACGGCCACTTTGTCAACCCGAGACATGACTTTTTCTTGTAAGGACGCTTATCGTATATTTTTGAGATGAGTGCACGTACTTTGGTGAGGGTGTGATGCGTGATAGTGCAGATCTGATACCAAAATACACTGTACATACATTGCCTAGGACGTACGCCCCCGTTCGGTCACATTACTGACAGCAGGTGAACCTGTCTGTATACGAACACAATGCTGAGTTTGTATAGGCCCAGAGTCACATTTATCGTAAACTTTAATTTCTCCAGAGATCCCCTCACACTGTTTTCAGCTGATCTCCTACAAACTTGAAAGGCTTAATCGCTATTTACGCCCCCGGAATGAAAGATCGGGAGCATATATTTTTTTGTCTTGTCTGTTAGTCCGTCTGTGTTTATCTGTTGTCAACTTTAACCTTGATTATAACTATTGCTCCGTAAGAGGTAGGGCTTTCACAGCTGGTATGTGTGTTCCTTGTGACAAATCAGGAATATTTCTGTAGCAGGACACGAGCATGTATCTCATTCCGGGAACAGAGCTCAAACTCGGCCTCACAGTGTTGTCATACTAGGAGAAGTATCTGCTGTTTTTATAGACATCGGTTTGTCTCGGCCAGAAAACAGAACCCTAAGCCTTCCTCATAGCCTGGACAATCGCTTAACTTCAGGCCAAAAGTGAGACACAGTGTCATTAAGGAAGGAGAGAAAATATCAATCCCAAATGTATGCGTTTCTTACGACTGTGCTAAGGGAACGACAAACAATAAATCATGTGGTCTGGTCCGAATTATTCTGGCGTTCTATTGGATTGTAAATCAAAAAGACTCCAGAATAATGAGGTTTTCTCCATGCCTGTCGAATCGAGGACAGAACAGAAAAATCTTTCAAACGGAAGACTGCTAAAAAATTCCAGGTATTAAAATAATCATGATAAAAAAATATTTTACAATTCTAACCAAACCCGTTCAATCGTATGTTCCAGATATGTTATACCAATGTATTACATATATTTCATGAAAAATCACAAGTCAAAGTATATTTTTTCAGTTCCTGTACCAGAACATTACCTATTACCATATTCTTCAAACTAGAAGTAAGTGAGAATAAAATATCCGCTGTCAACACTATATAATATGAACTAGAAGAGAAGAGAGGAGAGGAGAAGGGAGGCGGGGGGATGTATAGATGATGTATAGATGTATACATGATCACCGAATACATGTATATGAATATCGTCTGAACTCGTTTATAAATCTCAAGACTTGATGTTCATAGTAAAGTGTGTGCCTGACCTGCTTTGTCTGTCTTCTAACAAAAGCTGTTCAGGAAACATTTATTTCTATTCAACACAATCTAATACGTCTGTAAAACACGCAGTTATTCTTCACGAATCGAAATCATCTTAAGTGATTCATTTGCAGCATTATCACGACACCTAGCTATCAGTTTTATTTAATGGTATGTTAATTGTGTGTATATAAAGGATAATTGCTTTTACGTTTGCACAAAATTATACGGGTAAATCTAACTTAGAAAGTTATATATTGGTTTTCTTAATCTCACAACCGATGTATAAACAAATGTGACTCATCCAACATCGAAGTCGGTCGCGTGTCTTCCCCGAGATAACTAGCTGGGAAAGCAGACAACACGAGAAACAGCGACCGCAGTCACAATTCCTCCCTAAGTGCATATTCATATATTGTAAAGTGCACTGAACTTTGTTGGGATTGATTGCTGCAAGCTTCGCCACATAAGGGGGCCATTTATCTTATTCCGTTGATCGTCTTTCTTACGTTTTCGTGTGAAATATTTATTTCTTTCTCCTTGTTGTACATGTCTTTATCATTTCTAGAATAATTCATATTAAATGGTTAATATAATTTATTTCCGTCGATGTTATTACGAGAGCATAACTATTTAACAACCTGTCATGTTCCAGCGAGCTCAGTATTTGTACAACATCCAGTCAGGTCAGGATTATGTAGATACAACCAGAATATTTAGACATTGAGGGGGGAGTTGGGAGGGGGGAGAGGGAAGGGCGGGGGTGTCTTTTCTTACCGTAGTACTCGGGACAAAACCTCATGGATTCAGGTGAGAAACTAAATATGTATCAAAAACAAGAACACTTTTATAATCTTGCGACCGTGAAAGTCATTTACTTTGCCAAACATTGAAAAAATATGGCTTCCTGTTTCATGTCCCTTTCTTTCCTTACCGTGTAACTAGGGACACAATCACATGGATTCAGCTGGGAAACTAAATAGATGTATATTTATATATAACTACACTTTTTATAATCTTGCGACCGTAAAAGCCATTTATTTTGCCAAACATAAAAACCTCACTTCCTGTTTCATGTCCCGTCAATATACAATAATATCATTCGTTTGAGATGTCCCAACTGTTTATCAAGTGAGATCTATTAATTATATAACGGATGTCAAGACCACACGATTGTATTATTCCTTTGTGATGCCCCGACTATGTACAATATTACAGAAAGTGATGGTGACGGTTTGAATGATTACTTCTGGAGAGAAAAAAGCAAATATTTCCAATAAACAAGTGAAATTAGCATTAGACAATTATTTACTTATCACTTGGAAATCTCTCCTGTTTTACTACTAAAACTTAATAATCAGTTATGTTTGTATTTGACAACACCATATCAATCTATGTTTTTTAACACTACAAGAAAGCCAAATGGTCACGTCTATCACATATTCTCCATCAACCATAAACATGACTAATGCACAACTTCAAGTCACATTTCATCGCAACAAGATTGGTAGATAGACTATCGTGAATGATGGAGACATCTACTGGACATGGTGCCATTCCTACTACTACTTATAGTATTATGTCAAGATAATCCTCACGAAGGAGATATGGAGTCCAGAAATGTTAGAGGTGTATTCGACAAGAAACTTATAACAGGTCGTAGGCGACACAATCCTGTCAGATAGTAAATCGGCTGACCAGCGGTTTCTTGTGTTACAGTCGTAGAGAAATTCGAACAGACGTCAAGCTTCAGGGAAAGAGGACCCAGACAACCATCGGAGAAGAACCCTAGTACTAGATGGTGGTGACCAGTCCAAGATCATGACCTTTACAACATCCCATAATTTGATCAATCTCTGTTACGCCGACACTCGCTTCTGTAAAGGAACATTTAACACATGTCCGTCTCACTTTCACAAGATCTACACAGTCTAAGTCTACTTCCCCGGAAGAACCATATCACATACCAACTAATTTTCACGTGACTCAAGATCAAAATATCTCTACCTCAACTCAGTTTACTAGGAGTTCAAGGCTACCAGCCGCCTCAGCCTATTCAAGGAATATACAGTACAATAGCATCCCATCTTATATATTTAGAGTGACGTTGTTACTTTGGTCAAACAGATTTAATTGATAACCATTCCTTGTCAGTCCTTATATGGACTTTCTAATATTACATCAATGCTGTTGATTTGGTATATGTGTGTATGCATATTTGTGTTCAATGTGTTTGAAAAATATTATAATTATATAAAACTGTCCTACGTACTGCCTCTATTGGTACAATACTTTGATATACGGCTTTGTATCTATATATCTCAACATGCATATAGGAACCATGTAATACATATACTGTGTATTGATTAATTGTATTGATTTAGTATATGTGTATTGATTAAGTATATGTGTATTGATTTAATATCTGTGTATTGATTTAGTATAAGTGTATTGATTTAGTATATCTGTATCGATTTAATATCTGTGTATTGATAAAGTATCTGTGTATTGAGTATCTGTATTGATTAAGTATCTGTGTATTGATTGATTTAGTATCTGTGTATTGATTAGTATCTGTGTATTGATTGAGTATCTGTGTATTGATTTAGTATCTGTGTATTGATTAAGTATCTGTGTATTGATTAAGTATCTGTATTGATTAAGTATCTGTGTATTGATTTAGTATCTGTGTATTGATTTAGTATCTGTGTATCGATTTAATATCTGTGTATCGATTTAGTATATGTGTATTGATTAAGTATCGGTATTGATTTAGTATCTGTGTATTGATTTAGTGTATTGATTTAGTATCTGTGTATTGATTTAGTATCTGTGTATTGATTTTGTATTGATTTAGTATCTGTGTATTGATTTAGTATCTGTGTATTGATTTGATTGTATTGATTTAGTATCTGTGTATTGATTTAGTATATGTAGTATGTGTATTGATTTAGTATCTGTGTATTGATTTAGTAGTATCTGTGTATTGATTTAGTATCTGTGTATTGATTTAGTATATGTGTATTGATTTAGTGTCCGTGTATTGATTTAGTGTCCGTGTATTGATTTAGTATATGTGTTTTGGTCAGTATATGTGAATTGATTGAGTATCTGTGTATTGATGTAGTATCTGTGTATTGATTTGGTATCTGTGTATTGATTTAGTATATGTGTTTTGGTCAGTATATGTGAATTGATTGAGTATCTGTGTATTGATTTAGTATCTGTGTATTGATTTAGTATCTGTGTATTGATTATTGATTAAGTATCTGTGTATTGATTTAGTATCTGTGTATTGATTAAGTATCTGTGTATTGATTCAGCATCTGTGTATTGATTTTGGTATCTGTGTATTGATTTAGTATATGTGTATTGATTTAGTGTCCGTGTATTGATTAAGTATCTGTGTATTGATTTAGTATCTGTGTATTGATTGTATTGTATTGATTTAGTATCTGTGTATTGTATTATTGATTTAGTATCTGTGTATTGTGTATTGATTTAGTATATCTGTGTATTGTAGTATCTGTATTTGTATGATTGTATCTGTGTATTGTATTGATTAAGTATGTGTATTGATTTAGTATCTGTGTATTGAATTAGTATCTGTGTATTGATTCAGTATCTGTGTATTGATTAAGTATCTGTGTATTGATTCAGTATCTGTGTATTGATTAAGTATCTGTATTGATTAAGTATCTGTGTATTGATTCAGTATCTGTGTATTGATTTTGGTATCTGTGTATTGATTTAGTATCTGTGTATTGATTAAGTATCTGTGTATTGATTCAGTATCTGTATTGATTCAGTATCTGTATTGATTAAGTATCTGTATTGATTTAGTATCTGTATTGACTTAGTATCTGTATTGATTAAGTATCTGTATTGATTAAGTATCTGTGTATTGATTAAGTATCTGTGTATTGATTTAGTATATGTGTATTGATTTAGTATATGTGTATTGATTTAGTATCTGTGTATTGATTTAGTATATGTGTATTGATTTAGTATCTGTGTATTGATTTAGTATCTGTGTATTGATTTAGTATCTGTGTATTGATTCAGTATCTGTGTATTGATTTAGTATCTGTGTATTGATTTAGTATATGTGTTTTGGTCAGTATATGTGAATTGATTGAGTATCTGTGTATTGATTCAGTATCTGTGTATTGATTTAGTATATGTGTATTGATTTAGTATCTGTGTATTGATTAAGTATCTGTGTATGATTGTGTATTGATTTGAAGTATCTGTGTATTTAGTATCTGTATTGATTTAATATCTGTATTGATTTAGTATCTGTATTGATTTAATATCTGTATTGATTTAGTATCTGTATTGATTTAGTATCTTGATTGATTTAGTATCTGTGTATTGATTTAGTATCTGTGTATTGTATTGATTAAGTATTGTAGTATATGTGTATTGATTTAGTATCTGTGTATTGATTTAGTATCTGTTATTGATTGTATGTGTATTGATTTAGTATATGTGTATTGATTTAGTATTTGTGTATTGATTCCGTATCTGTGAATTGATTGAGTATCTGTGTATTGATTTGGTATCTGTGTATTGATTAAGTATATGTGTATTGATTAAGTATCTGTGTATTGATTTAGTATATGTGTATTGATTAAGTATCTGTATTGATTAAGTATCTGTATTGATTTAGTATCTGTATTGATTTAGTATCTGTATTGATTAAGTATCTGTGTATTGATTTAGTATCTGTGTATTGATTTAGTATCTGTGTATTGATTTAGTATCTGTATTGATTTAGTATCTGTATTGATTAGTAGTATCTGTGTATTGATTTAGTATCTGTATTGATTTAAGTATCTGTATTGTGTATTGATTTAGTATCTGTGTATTGATTAGTATGTGTATTGATTTAGTATCTGTGTATTGATTTAGTATCTGTGTATTGATTTAGTATCTGTGTATTGATTTAGTATTTAGTATCTGTGTATTGATTTATCTGTATGATTGTATTGTATTGATTTAGTATGTGTATTGATTTAGTATCTGTGTATTGATTTAGTATCTGTGTATTGATTAGTATATGTGTATTGATTTAGTATATGTGTATTGATTAGTATTGTATTCTGTGTATTGATTTAGTATCTGTGTATTGATTTAGTATATGTGTATTGATTTAGTATCTGTGTATTGATTCAGTATCTGTATTGATTCAGTATCTGTGTATTGATTCAGTATCTGTATTGATTAAGTATCTGTATTGATTTAATATCTGTATTGATTTAGTATCTGTATTGATTTAGTATCTGTATTGATTCAGTATCTGTATTGATTAAGTATCTGTATTGATTTAGTATCTGTATTGATTTAATATCTGTATTGATTTAGTATCTGTGTATTGATTCAGTATCTGTATTGATTCAGTATTAGATATATCTGTGTATTGATTTAAGTATCTGTGTATGTAGTATCTGTGTATTGATTTAGTATCTGTATATTGATTGATTTAGTATCTGTATTGATTTAAGTATCTGTGTATATGATTTAGTATATGTGTATTGATTTAGTACCTGTGTATTGATTTAAGTATGTGTGTATTGTATTTCTGTGTATTGATTCAAGTATCTGTATTGTATTGATGTGTATCTAAATTGATTTATTACTGTATTGATTAACAACAAGTATCATGTGTATTGATTCGGCTAGTATGTATTGATTAAGTATCTGTGTATTGACTTTAAGTATCTGTATTGATATATATCTGTGTATTGATTCTTATGTATCTGTATTGATTATAGTACCCTCAATTGTATTGATTAAGTATTGTATTGATTTCAAAAAGTGTGCACTGATAAAAACTACTACAGTGGAAACTGCAGCTGGTGAAGTACTTAATCCTTTGAACTCACACCAGCTCCTGAATATCATGAAAAAAGTAACTTGAATGCTTAATCGTCCGACGTCCGTATTATACTACCAACATCCCGTTCGTCCTGCCGTCCGTCTGTAGACTTCGGCGAGGCCTTCTGTAATTAACAATGCTTGATATACAAAAACTGCCGACAACCTCCTCTTTAACTCAACACCAAGCATTCTATATTGTCTAATTTCGACATGGCGATCCAACATCATGGACATTTATCATTACAGCATGGCTGATTTTCACAGCTTTTTACCCTCACACAGAGACTGACCTTCTCACGGAGAAATGTATTTTTTTAATGCCAGAACATTACGCTCAAATCTTCCAATTATGAAACTACTGTTCACATCAGAACCGGAAACAAAGAAATTTGACGGCCTGACGAATTCTATATGACCTTCTATGAACTTGATAAAACAAAATTCTTGATCGTTCCAAATGATAGGCCTATATATAGCAGACATCCACTTCGGAACTATCAAGATATCCATGACAATGTGCCAGTACTCTGGGGATTAAACACGGAGGTGGCACACGCTAATTCATATCAACAGACCAGTCATAAGCAAACACATCAACACCTGCCGTACACGGTACCTAAACCATAAAATAGAATGAGTCGAGTTTCTTTTTATTGCTTCCAGCAAACCTGTCGCATGTGCAGGACCCCCATTTCTTGTTTAATAAAGATCAAAATCAAACATTTTATAGTACATCTCTGCCTCAACATTGAGTTCTCTAGGTATCCATTCAACCTCATTCCTACGGCTTAATTTTATGTACAACTTTTAAATATTTAATGCTAGTTTTTGCAACACTTTGGACATACTACCTTTACTTACTATTCTGACCACATTTTGACTATCTGTATAAACTTTAACAAGTTTCCCTGACAAAATACTGCCCAACGAAAGCAGGACAATCTCTACAGTTCTTAACTCTTTCGGAGTAGCACTTTGTGACTTCTCCTCATCCACATTAAATGTATCAAGTTGTCTGCCCTTAAATCGGCCCTAGCAAAAGCAGTCGCATCTGTTAACACTATACGCTCCGGCGTAATATGTTCTTTATTAACAGGGTTACTAGGAGAACTTTTCAGACTCTCAGACCAGAATATTAGTTCATTTATTGCCTAGGGTGATTTTGAAATTACTTGATCTCAAGAATCCTTTAGACATACAAGCATAGATAAGTGCCCAGTCATTAGCTGACATATACTTCCTAATGCCGGTTTCAATGATATTATCTTTTCTACTAACGAAGTCATGTCTCTTGCTGTTACACAATTCATTTTATTTTTGAAAATTTCGATCATTTTTTAAATTGAAATCATGTTTTTAATAGGAATTTCTAAATTTCCAGTTTCCAAATTCCATGAGAAACCCAACCAAATGATTTGCCGAGTAGGATTGAACAGTAATTTTTCAAAAATTGACAAAAATCCTGATCTGAAGATAGAATCTTCAACAAATTGAGATATACTAGTACACTGCACTGCACCAATAGCCATCGTCTAAATAGACTACAATGGGGACTCCATACATACGCCAGTGATTTACAAGTACCCGTATGACGTTTGTAAAAATGTGACCAGCAGAACCGAGCCGGTAAGCTAGAACAGCAAACTTGAAATAACTAATCTCATTCTTATTTTTCCAACAAAAACCTAAACATTTCTGATGAAATGAATATCAATATGATGAGAGCCACTTTTGAGATAAAATTTACACATATAATGACCTTGCTGTGCGTAATGTAAAGCCTCGTTCATGCCTTCACCTTTTCAACATACTGATTTACGTGTCACTAACTTTTCTCTTTTTCCCTTTACTGTTAATCGAAACTGTCAACGGATTGCAGACATATGGACGTTTTACCTGTTTTATACGTCCAGTCTTTCACAATTCAGATATAGCTTCAACTACAAATTCAGAACAATATGGCAGATCGATATTTTTCAAAATATTTGGACGTGGGTCACTTTTAAAAGGGATTTTGTAACCTTCTTTTACTGTATTCAAAATAAAAAAGTCTTGCCAATGTTAAACATGATTTTTAACTAGCAACTCGCCTGACGTCTGGAACCCCCTCACTTCGATGTGAAGTTATCGAGGACGTTAGTCTACTGCCCGCCGAAATTTCCGCCGACTGCTGAGGCTGAAGACATGGCTGATGGCGTGGGGAAAGTTTCACGGGAAATGGCCGGGTTGCTTACTGTAGTAGCAGAGAATAGTTTGGTCCTGTAAACAATCTGTCCAGATTATTGTGCATATGATTTCTTAAAGCCAAGAAAAATGTCATTTGGTACAAAACCCTGTTGACCCCTGCCTGCTGGTTTCCTTTCGTAAGGTTTTTTTTTCGACTGATATTAACTCGCTTTCTAGCCGCCTTGACAACAGCACGCAGCTTGATAGCATCATCAGTGAGAGGATGGTCCAAATAGTCACGAACAGTGTCCCACCCTTGACGGTCCAGTTTTAAAGTTTGTTATGGTGTTTTAGCCCGTCACTCTCCTCCCTCAAAATCTTCTTAAAGTCTTCTGTTTGCTGCAAAGCGAAAGCGGTCGCCAACCTGAAACGTCCCGCTAACCTCCCACTAATGAAATTAAACTGGCGTTTATTACCTTCATGTTTAAATTCATAAGGATTAGCGCCTGACTTATTCACGGACTCTGTGGCGCACGTGCCTTGCACACCGCTAGAAATTTCCTGTGTCTGCTTTTGTAGAGGTTTTTGTAAAGTGGCACATAGATACAGCATCCTTGTTACTAACAATATAGTCACCATGTAACTCGCTAGTGTCTACATGAATAGAAAGGAAATCGTCGTCGATTTTTTTCTTTCGTCGCTATACTCGCGGCCTCCAGCCATTATATATCAAGCAAAATCTCGACTCATCGGAGAACAAAACATTGCTCCACCGCCGTAAAAGCCATCGTTGATGTCGCCGAGCACAATCAATGTGAGTGGTGCAATGATGTCGCCGAAAGACGGGGTCTGTGTAAAGCCTCCTCGCACACATTCGGTGACGTTTCAGAATGTTACAGATTGTCTGGCTGCTTACCCGTTGACCAAGTAAAGTCTTTGCTGTTACGATTGCAGGAGGAAACCGACCCCGTCGATGATGCAGCAGTATTAAATGGTCTTAACGAGAGGCCTTTTAGCTACACCCCAATCGTTTTGAAACCTCTGAGCATGCCAGTTGCTCTTTCCCTCCCTTCTTTCGACACACGGTGCGTTTGATTTAATCTGGTAAATAATTTGAAACCAGAGGATGACTATTCAAGGTCTTGAAATAGTGCATAAACCGTTTTACGAAATTCGGCTGAACAAATCTCGAGTAAATGAATTTATTTTTGTTATAGATGTGCCTTACATAGACCCCGTCTTTCGACGACACCATTGCACCACTCACTATCTTGTGCTCGGCGACACTGACGATAGCTCTTACGGCGGTGGAGCAATAATCTGACTGATTTCAATAAAATAATGACAACTAATCCACATTTTCGCCCTTATTGGCTGCCAGGCTCATCGCTATACCCTCCTCTGGGTTATCCTACAATAACACAAAGGATGTGCATAGATTACAAGCGCACTGACCAATCAGAACAAGCGACACAGAAAAGTCCGCCAAATCGATATGCATTTTCGTATTAATCTATCGTGCATTTATTGATGGCCTAAAATACTCGAAATGGTTCTTAGGCAATAATTAGGTCAGTCCCAAAAAACAGCTGTGTTGGAGGAAGTTCTGGGTGAGCGTAATGAAATTAAAGCTATGATAACAGACCTATAGTGATGATCGATGAAGTCGAATCCGATTTTCCGATGCATCATTGAGAGCGTCCTAGAGGAGACTTAAGTTAATTGAGATCATTTCTGTAGAATGAAATAGAAATTGAGGAGACATTGAATTTGGAAATGTCCGCAGATTTGGCCAAAGGGAAAGCAGTAGACTCGTCCTATTGGTATGCGGATTATTTATCAACGCCAGCACCGACTGGTACTATCATCAACACAAGTTACATGGTACTTGATACAGTATTAATGAACAATGTCCAGTGGCGTTTGAAGAAGTTTTTAAAATGCAGGCCGACGAAACGGCTGCGGAGAGAGTGGGTGGCGATCTTTATACCGCATCTGATATAGACACATCTAGATCTGTTAAAAAGGAAACCAAATGTTTCATGAGGCTGTTTCGATATAAAGTCACGTTAAGCCTGCTTAACGTTCGCGTCAACCATCAACACCAGTATCTACTTCCGGTGAAGCAACCGACGTCACGACATCTAACACATATCAGCCTTTGGCATCCCACAGAAGGAACGTGAGGGGATGTTACGAGTAAATGTACAGCGAATATGAGGCTAACTGAAATTGTGAAAACTGGTTTGCGAAGGCTTGGTGCATTAGGTTTGGTGACTTCTTGGGTCATATGTCTAAAATGACAATATTACTTTAACATTGTAAACTAACGTTTGATGGACATGATCAAGCAAGAGTGTAAAAAATGTCTTATCTTCGTCTCCTAACTGTATTATATTCAAACACATTGTAGATCATTTAGCAAAATAAACATTTTTCAAAACCTACTCATATTAATCATAAAAGGTTATTGTAAACGTTGATACCCGCATCGTCTTATCGAATCGGGAAGACAAAGGAACGTTCCTTGCCAACTTCCTAATTACCTGTATGTGATAATGAGGACGAGGATCAATTCTTTCTAACATGTCTTTTGTATAATGATCTGAGATCTAAATATATCATGCCTTATTATCGATCGAATCCTTCTGTCTTAATTATTTTTTTATCATCTTCTAACACAAAAGAATTTTGTAATTTAGGAAAATTTATACATTATGCTACCAAATTAAGAGATGATTAATTAGAAGAAAATTAATGGAATGGCCTGATCTGATAGGATTACTGGATTTACTTTATACACCCACATGGTATAATTTAACTCTACAATACTATTTGACGAAGTTTATTCCTATAAAATATCGAATTTGTTTATCTAAACTTCGCCTTTCCGCGCATAATTTGGCCATTGAAACTGGCAGATATAATGATATAACGAGAGAGCAAAGACTTAGTCAAAGTTGTAATTTAGACGCAGAAGATAAATATCATTTTATTTTGTTATGTAGGAATTACCGAAATTTAAGATTGAAAAATATAAAACCATTGGCGAATTCCTCCCATGTATAAAATTTTACTTTTGGTTGGTGTTGATAATATAAACGATATTCGTTAACTAGATATATATATATATATCTATATATATATATAAAGTATGACCATAATTAATATAATAATTATCATAGCACATATCTGTATTAACCAGCCAGTGTGTAAAGACTATGACGAAGATGTATTGTAGGCATTTCTTGTTACGTTAATAACACTGTATTTGTTGTTGTCGATGATGATGATGCTGATGATGCTGATGATGATGATGATGATGATGATGATGATGATGATGATGATGATGATGATGATGATGATGATGAAAACTGTATACATTAGTTGACTATGACGATATATGTACGGCTATTCTTGAATGCATATAATGTAATATCAATTGTAAAATTGTATGTTTCTAACAAGTTGATGATGATGAAATAAGCACGACCGTTGATTGTGTGTTATGTTATATGTCATTTGTAAAAATCTTATGTGTCCAATAATCTGTAAAACTTTAGGGAATTTAATTATATTTAATTAAGTTTGATTTAATTTAATTAAATAGAAATTTTTGTTATTAAGTTTAATAAAAATATTTTATCAGTGAACTGTATACGTTTATGAAGGAATAAAGAATTGAAAGATATTTTCAGCTAGTTATTAAGTACAATTGGTATCTTGTGTTCGGGCGAGCGTGACGGTTAGAGGGGATTAGTAGCCACTACGCTTTGACACTAACGAGTTAATTTAAGCGTGATATCACCCCTGTATTCCCACTTAGCCCACAATCTATTTTTACAGGTAAAAAATGTGGGCTAGAAGGAACTGGTGTGTGTTTAAGAACAATGGGTTTTAATTGCCCTAAAAATATAGTCTCTTTCATAAAAAAAAAATCAGTATAGTTTACATGACATATGTATATAAGGGTGAATTTCTGATATTTTCTTATATATTTATACCTGCGTAAGACAGCCAGAGCGTTTGTCACCTGTATTACAGTTATGATACAGATCCTTAACAGAGGCCCACCTTTTGTAGTTGCTTAATTACAAACTCATATAAATGGCGAAAAACAGTCTCAAAGGAGAAGAGAGACTTTAATTAATTATCTAACACACTTTTCTTTATTAAGTAACCAGTTCATTGAATTTGCACCCCGTGGAATCGACCAAAGTAAGTATCCATTAACTTATACTTCAATGAAGATTTTTTTTTTAAAATCTTTTTAACAAATCCAAGTCTACAATCGCTGTCTACAGTTGCTAGAACTTGTGCAAGTTTAATGGATTGAGCTAAAAATAGTTCGCGAAGGAAATTAGAATTCTACGGTCGTCTCCCGCTTTGTCTTGTTCGATATCTTCATTTCCAGGCAGTGGAAAGTTTAAAAAATAATTGTCTGACGTTTTGTAGTAAGTAATCGACATTTGCAAGGTCTTCTGCAGATATCGAAACGTGGAAAACAAATATTTTCTGTTAATAACATTTTTATTCCTTAAATTATGATTATATATTTTTCATCATTATTAATGCAAAATTTGCAGATCTAGAGCAAATTTGATTGCATTCTTAAAACATCTTAATGTTAGCACGTTACATGTGTAAGAGTTATCTCCCCTTACACAATCTGTAATGGATGTATTCAAATCTTCGATGGTATCGCGAAAAGTCTGACAACGGATGGTGGCCGACAATGTTTAAAGATGTGGATATAATCGACCAATGTTTGGTGTGCGGCATGGTAACTTTTTAGTTTCATTTGTACATATGTAAAGACAAGAAAAAAGTCGTGCTCAATATGAATTCTTGACGATTTCTTACAAAACCCATACCGATCGGTATGGGCTAAGGAACATATTTATATACTTTCGTTTGTTTTAGCCTTTCGCATGGTACATATTCATATATTCATCATGGGTACATAATTGATTACTTTTGTTGTTAAAAATGGGTAGGGGTGGGTGGTACTGTATTGGTCCATATTTCAATACTTTTGTAGTCATATGTCTTTTCATAACAGAAAAAAGAAGTCTAGTAAATTACAGTACACTTTTAGTACCAACAGTAGTGGATAGCTTACCAAACAACAGTGTAACATGGTGTATTGCTTACCAAACAACAGTGTAATGTGGTGCATTGTTAACCAAACAAAAGTGTAACGTGGTGAATTGCTTACCAAACAACAGTGTAATGTGGTGCATTGTTTACCAAACAAAAGTGTAACGTGGTGAACTGCTTACCAAACAGTGTAACGTGGTGAACTGCTTACCAAACAACAGTGTAACGTGGTGAATTGCTTACCAAACAACAGTGTAACGTGGTGAATTGCTTACCAAACAACAGTGTAACGTGGTGAATTGCTTACCAAACAACAGTGTAACGTGGTGAATTGCTTACCACACAACAGTGTAACGTGGTGAACTGCTTACCAAACAACAGTGTAACGTGGTGAATTGCTTACCAAACAACAGTGTAACGTGGTGAATTGCTTACCAAACAACAGTGTAACGTGGTGAATTGCTTACCACACAACAGTGTAACGTGGTGAATTGCTTACCAAACAATAGTGTAACGTGGTGAATTGCTTACCAAACAACAGTGTAACGTGGTGCATTGCTTACCAAACAAGTGTAACGTGGTTTACTGCTTACCAAACAGTGTAACGTGGTGAACTGCTTACCAAACAACAGTGTAACGTGGTGAATTGCTTACCAAACAATAGTGTAACGTGGTGAATTGCTTACCAAACAACAGTGTAACGTGGTGCATTGCTTACCAAACAAGTGTAACGTGGTTTACTGCTTACCAAACAGTGTAACGTGGTGAACTGCTTACCAAACAACAGTGTAACGTGGTGAATTGCTTACCAAACAATAGTGTAACGTGGTGAATTGCTTACCAAACAACAGTGTAACGTGGTGCATTGCTTACCACACAACAGTGTAACGTGGTGAACTGCTTACCAAACAACAGTGTAACGTGGTGAATTGCTTACCAAACAACAGTGTAACGTGGTGAATTGCTTACCAAACAACAGTGTAACGTGGTGAATTGCTTACCACACAACAGTGTAACGTGGTGAATTGCTTACCAAACAATAGTGTAACGTGGTGAATTGCTTACCAAACAACAGTGTAACGTGGTGCATTGCTTACCAAACAAGTGTAACGTGGTTTACTGCTTACCAAACAGTGTAACGTGGTGAACTGCTTACCAAACAACAGTGTAACGTGGTGAATTGCTTACCAAACAATAGTGTAACGTGGTGAATTGCTTACCAAACAACAGTGTAACGTGGTGCATTGCTTACCACACAACAGTGTAACGTGGTGAACTGCTTACCAAACAACAGTGTAACGTGGTGAATTGCTTACCAAACAGTGTAACGTGGTGAATTGCTTACCAAACAACAGTGTAACGTGGTGAATTGCTTACCACACAACAGTGTAACGTGGTGAATTGCTTACCAAACAATAGTGTAACGTGGTGAATTGCTTACCAAACAACAGTGTAACGTGGTGCATTGCTTACCAAACAAGTGTAACGTGGTTTACTGCTTACCAAACAGTGTAACGTGGTGAACTGCTTACCAAACAACAGTGTAACGTGGTGAATTGCTTACCAAACAATAGTGTAACGTGGTGAATTGCTTACCAAACAACAGTGTAACGTGGTGCATTGCTTACCAAACAAGTGTAACGTGGTGAATTGCTTACCAAACAAGTGTAACGTGGTGAATTGCTTACCAAACAGTGTAACGTGGTGCATTGCTTACCAAACAAAAGCGTAACGAGATGAATAGCTTACCGAGAAAAGATGTTGAGGATATTTTACAAATGGAAACGGACAAACTAAGTACGGAAATGAACAGGAAAATAAGTGAGCCCAAAGATAAACTGCAGGGAGAAATTGAGATGGTTAGGAATGAAATAAACGAATCAGGTGCCAGGGACACACGCGAGACACAAGAATTACTCAACAACAACAAATATTGCGATAAAAATTAACTGAATTAAAAGAGGAATTAAGAGGTAATGAAAACAACGACGATATCACATTACAAAACCTGAAGACACTCATGCGCGACGATATGAAACTTTCCTATATAAATATAATGCACACGCATCCTAAACAGTCTCGAGGTAAATATGTGGGAGTTGTTATCGCCTCAGTGGACACTTCGGAAAATAAAACCAGAATCGTGAAGTCAAAATTATCCCTAACATCCATGGGAAATACAGAAATGTGTACATAGACAATGATAAATCGAAAACAGACCTAAACGGAACGTACATTACACATGATTTTGACGGCAATAGACAATCGGGACAAATTTATGGTATCGGGCACGTAATGAGTCCGGCGCACAGGTGAACGTGAGGGACAAACAGTGAGCGCGAACGTACACAAGAACAGGAGCCCACGGGTGTGCAGAGATGTAACAGAACATCACCTAGCCAAAAGAGGTCTAGGGACACTAAACAAGACAGGACGGACGATGGGGAGGTCGATTGAAATTGATGTATTTGTCACAAATTGTAAGGAAGTATGTAAGATCCACGGAAATGTATGTATTGTCGGCGATTTTAATGCACGAACATGAGATGCCTCTATTGAAGGTGTTGATCAGGTGTCCCTAAGGGCCCCAATCGATTAAGGAGCTAAATAAATGATATTAACTTTATTTTACAACAATGGTGAAACAAGTTTTTTAACTTATACTAATAACGGATGTAAGCGCGCGAAGGGCCTTATTGTGGGAAGAAACCGGAATACCTGGGGAAACCCACGTGGTCGGGCAGGTGACCCGTTACCTTTTCACGTCCGTTCCAGGAATCGAACCACGGACGGCCAGGTTAAAGGCGAGTGCGTTACCACTGCGCCATCCGACCACCTTCTTATGGGATTTTCTAATAGGCTTCCTCGTCGAAACCAATACACGTGTCCTTAACGATAGGGTGGGGAAAGACAGTAATACACATGTGTTGCAAAGAGAGCGCCCTCATGAGCAACTTAGTTTATATATAGATTTTAATGTTTATCTTATATCTGATGTTATAAAGGAGTACGGTATTAATGGATATTCCAGCTACCCTGATCACTTTGTTCTTTGATTTTCCGTACAGACTAAGTTACACTATTCTAGTGCTGGTGTTAAAAGTGGCAGTTTTGTGTTAATCAAGACAAAACTTAAGGTTGTACACTTCCGTAACAAATCGACTCTTACGTCGAATTTCGTTTTTACTTGTGGCGCTCTGCAAATTGACAAAGCTAATAGCTACAAGTACCTAGGTTTCTGGTTTGCGGAGGTCTTTGAATTGGAATTCGCTGCGAAATTTAATTTACTTTAAATTATATGAAATCAAAAAGCCAATCACTACCCTTTAGACATATTTAATTTTAAAGGGACTGGGCACAATTTATTGAAATGATGTTTAGCCCTCTCCCGCATTATTACAAACAAACAGTTGTAACTGATCAGATAGCAAACTTACACATAATTGATTTATATATATCAATATGCTGCAATCATATATCAGATAGTAAATTTAAGGATAATCCCTTACCTCACAGCTTTCTTATATTTACCTATTCTTTTCATCCATACGTCTCTCAGAGAGAGAGAAGAGAGAGAGAGAGAGAGAGAGAGAGAGAGAGAGAGAGAGAGAGAGAGAGAGAGAGAGAGAGAGAGAGAGAGAGAGAGAGAGAGAGAGAGAGAGAGAGAGAGAGAGAGAGAGAGAGAGAGAGAGAGAGAGAGAGAGAGAGAGAGAGAGAGAGAGAGAGAGAGAGAGAGAGAGAGAGAGAGAGAGAGAGAGAGAGAGAGAGAGAGAGAGAGAGAGAGAGAGAGAGAGAGAGAGAGAGAGAGAGAGAGAGAGAGAGAGAGAGAGAGAGAGAGAGAGAGAGAGAGAGAGAGAGAGAGAGAGAGAGAGAGAGAGAGAGAGAGAGAGAGAGAGAGAGAGAGAGAGAGAGAGAGAGAGAGAGAGAGAGAGAGAGAGAGAGAGAGAGAGAGAGAGAGAGAGAGAGAGAGAGAGAGAGAGAGAGAGAGAGAGAGAGAGAGAGAGAGAGAGAGAGAGAGAGAGAGAGAGAGAGAGAGAGAGAGAGAGAGAGAGAGAGAGAGAGAGAGAGGTAAGAATTATTAGATTGATATTTGCACTTCATTTCACATCTCGAACAACCAACGATTTGATTTTTTCATATTTCAATGTTTCCTTTGGTCACATAATAGAAAAATACCACTGTGGTCGCCCTTAAAACCAATAGGAACATTCGATCCGATATCTTTGCAGTTGAGAAGCAGACTATTAATTATAGAGTTTGAAATGTCAATAATTCTATCTTCAAAGAAAATTTAATCCTGTTCGTCTGTTAAAGTGACTCAAGGGACAATCGTCTAGTGTCTTTCAGTCGTTTTTGGATTTACTTTAGTCCTTTATGTGGCTTTACTGTACCTGTCTTTCGATTTAAGAGGTAGTGCCGTTTCATGCCTTTCTTTGGGAGCAGACACTAGCCCACCACCAGCTTTCTTTTTTTTTTGGAGCTAAATGTTCTTGTACGGTTTATAAATTGCGCGTTGGACACTCCCGCCATCCACCCTTTTGAGTATTTCTTATATGGAGTTCCATAAAGTTGCCTGGGTGGGTATACTCTCATTTAAATACATGGTACACAGTTTTACTTAAAATTTAATGCAACTGATAAAACCAACCTGTCGAGAGGTATTCATGTTTAAAATAACAAATTACGTAGCAATATTTTCATGAAAAAACTAAAATATGGTGCGATTTTGAAGCTATTTGGTTAATTTGCAACAATATTTATTTCTACGGGATATCATGGGTTACGTCCCCTTAGCGCTAGTCGAGTCATAGCCATGTGAGCGCACACGTAGAATGGGATCAGTTATGGATGAGTGATTTTATCATACCTAGACTCGGAGATCCGTGCAGTCATGGTCACATAGGTATCTGCTGTAGCCTATATAGAGGTTACACACCAAGTAGTTCGTAATATTACGGTACATAACATGTCGGACTTATTTCGAATTTTAATCTGTGATAGCATAAATATCCATGCTCAATAGCACAAACAAAAAATAACAACCTTAATGATTATTATAAAATTCAGAGTGTTACAATTCCGGTCAACAATATTTGTCGAATAAAAACATCACACTCTATTATATGAGTACATATGGTCAGTTATTTCGAAGGACGCGTCAGTAAACCCCAACTGAGAATCCTTGTGGTTTACCTGGACAGGTCTGAACTATAGCCATCTCTATCAGGATATTCAATTGCTGTAATGAAATGTTATATTATATGTGATTTTGTAATCCTATATGCTATTCGCATTTGGAATAAAAAAAATTGAAATCGAAAAAAAAATCACATCGATGGCTACAAACACCGGTCGTAAACTGACACGTCTTTGAAATTGCATTGTATTGTAGTGGTATCATGCAAGACTCCCATTCTTGCGACCCGGGTTCGATTTCCGGGCGGCGCACACTCTTTTTAGATACTTATCACTGGAACAAGAACGTTAAGCCCTAAAATAGAAGAAAGTGGGTATTCTCCGAGCGCCAACATATTTTGAACAACAGGATGGTATTGTTTTAGGGAACAATGGCAAGGCAATTATATACAGTTTCACATTAGCTGTCCTTTTCATTCCTGAATTATTACCTAAAATTTATCTGTTTCTCACAACCTATCTTCATATGACTGAGATGTTAACTAACGATATAAATTTTATTCGATGAAAAATACGGAATAATTAAGTTTGACTTTATTCAGCATTAAAACATATACAAATGGATAAAATTACTATGTCTGATGGTTTCGCACTACACCTTAACATATTTCATAAATCATTATAATGTATAGAGAAAAGTACCTTTCTACCATTCTACTTTGATTTATTCCACTCCAGGCCATTGTGTAAATATGGCGGGTGTTGGATAAATATAAGTGATATTCCACTAGTGGTATATGGCCTTCCGGATACATGATTGGTGAACTTTGACCCGAACTACTTTGTTCAGCGTGATTTGTTCACTAGCGTGATTTGTTCCACGTGCGATTTGTTTGATATCGTCTGCTGTCAACATGGCTGAACTGGATACGCTTGAGGTGAATGTAGGTGATAAAGTAAGGCTATGTGATGGGGAAAAGGGTGTAATCCGGGCAATTTCAAAAACAGTTAATAATGTTGGGTTTGATCGTTTCCAAATAGAGCTTAATTCGGGAAAGACTGTTACAGAAGCCAGGTATCGTTTCAAAGTGATACTGGCTTGTCAGTGGTAGCCTGTATGTTTACAAATGCTTATACTCCGCCCCTTTTACGTCATTGATACATTGTAGTACAATGCATTTGTAATGTTGCACTTGCTTACATCTATGCCTAACATTGTAGCCTTTTCATAATTTTAGTCGATTGAAGTCAAAATTAGTCTTTTGAGCATAATTCCAGCCAAAAGTAATAAATTTCTTTAATTATTTCGGATGTCGGAATGGTGCTTATATTGGCCTTGATTAAATTGCTGGTTATTTATTCAGTTCATATTCAGAGTTTAAATTCATGCCTGTTTTTTTTTATATAACCGGGTCTGATGAACAAGTCTGGGAGTAACAACAACGGAAAAAGACTGATAAACCATAGTGCCAGTAAGTACCTTGTATAAAAACTCAATGACAAAGGATTACCTCCAAATCAGATTAAGCAGGTCTCAGCTTGATCATTAGGGCCTATAATCGTTATGAGTTAATGGACACTTACCTTGTTTAAAGAAATTAAATCCCAAACAGTTTAACACTAATATAAATTTATAAAAATCTCCGGCTTAGAGTAGACAATAACTAGATCTCTACTTCCGTTGGTTCTATAAAACGTTGCCTAATTATGTAATTCTCTGCATCCTCCAGATTTCCGGGCACAAGAATATCCAGAGTATCAACAGTTACTCAACTTTAAACACAAACCAGCACCGGACGATTTAAAAGAGCGATATCGTCATGCTTGGATCATGTTGGTGACAGGCCTTTCACGAGAGCCTATAGCACATGTAGTGCAAGCGAAGTCATCTTCAGACCTCCAAATCCTGAATCAACTGTGTCTGCAAATCCCACTGGTGCCCTTACTTCAGTATTTGCAGGTCCTATTCACGGTGGTTAATTCACAATAAACATTAACAATACAAACGTCTATAAACGTCCCAGACCAAGGGTGCTGTACTCTGATTCTGACAGTGATTGAGTTTGAAGTTTTCGGCGGGAACCAGATGACACCACTATATGTGTCTGTATAAAAGCGCGCCTAATATAGTCCGCGATTTTCTACAATTATATAGACAGTTCAAGTTTATAAGACAGCTAATCGTCATTGTTTTATTATGTCTAAACTTTACAATAGTGAAAATAATAAACAAATAAATTATTTATCATCATATATATTTTTGAATATTAATTGCAGCCTTTTCACTCCGAATGCTATCTCTACGCCACATTTGCATGTCAGGTAGCAGTAAACAGTTAATTTGCATTTTTCCTGAAATTATTTGTCATGTTTGAGATATACAGGTATAGCAGATTGGTTATGGAAAATACATCATTACATGTATATATATTTATAAACTATATAACAATTACATTAACAGTAGAGAGATGAAATTTGTGTAAAAAAAAAATTTCCTCTGATTTCTGACATTTGATTGTCATGGTTACCTACTGAAAAAATGCTAAAAATGCAAAAATACTGCTGATTCCAACCCAACACTACAACTTTCTAGGAGAAATTCAATTCTAAACACCTATCTTACAATCAACAACACTGTCATGGTAACAAAGTACTTACATTTCAGCAAATTCCAACTCGGAAATTCTTCATAACATGACCACATGTGAACACTATGAAAATTTCACTTCCTGTAAAGCTAGTTTTTGGTGCGTAGACACAGATTCGAGACTGCCCAAATAGTAATCTCCAACACAAAGCTAAAATATTATCCTGAAAAAAATGAAACCCCACATTGTCCACTTTAACATGACAGGACCAATTTTAGCAAGGATTTTTTTTTCATTTTTAATTAAAACCTTTATAATGGGGTAATCTAATGAGCAAAAAAATCACCCATGGTCACACCGAGAAACTGTGTACTGCTACCTCAGCAAATTGTTTACACACGTATATATATGTGTTAGTCTTCGCCTACCGCCTGTGATCTCGATATAAGAATGGTAGTAACAGATTACGCAACGCCGTATCCTACAACCACTCGCTGTGTAAATGAAGAAAAAAAGACATGTTCAAATATACTGATCAGATTCATACATTTTGGAATTTTTATCTACAAAACGATGTATTGATATTTTTCTGTAATCAATAGTAAAAAGATCGTTTACCCGGATTGAGAAATCCGCGAATACGTGATGCGGTATGTCCTCAATAGCTTATGTACACTCTTTCGGCCTTTCAGTGGTGTGAAAGGGAAGGAAAATGAGTAGAGAGGGGAAAGAATGAAGTAATGGGAGAGTGAGATTCAGAGATGAGGTACAGAGGGTCTACCGCACCAGACCTATAATATAGCTTTAGCCCAATTAACTCTGCAGGTCGCAGAAAGGGGACCGATTTAAGATAACGATGATGTGGATCCCACACTAAATAAAGAGGTATAGCGCTTGACTGTGTCGGAACACCTACATCAGTTCATCGCCTTGGTCGATCTGAAAATACATTACTAATTAGACACATGAGATTGGCAACTACTGCAGTTCTTGTATGATCATGTAGGACTGTATTGTCTTCGTATAGGGGAGATTTGGTGGCGTCCCTTCATAGCTGTGATTATTGAATTTCATCAGGGACTGCGTATCACAACGATATTGAGATTTGAGGTGAGTGATTAATATATCATATTAAAGCTTACAAATCATTTTAGACCAACAACAAACAACAGAAAGCGCTGATATTACACTTAATCCGAGAACGAAACAGATCACATACACATATGGCCATGTAAAAAGACCTTCAAATTACTGACGTTTCACAGCTTGGTTCTCAAATTTAAAGAATATCGATTAATAATAAAGGTCTATTTACGCAGGTACGATTCTGCGTGTATTCGAGTTTCGTATGAGTCTACGTCATCATCATCATCATTTTTAAAAGTAATATCAATTTGTGACAATTAATCTAATTGAATCGTTAAATACAATTTGTAGTACTGTGATGTATTTTGTGGTTAAAAATTTATTTCTATAGGAGTTACCTCCCTTCCACTATTGATTTAATTAAATATGTATGTGTGTGTTTCAGATCAGTAGCATGTTTTTTTCTATTTGTTACAAGGTTGTTTCGTCTGATTTCTTATATTACTCAATAAAGACGACAGAGAAACTTAAGCAGCTGTTATTATAAAGACATGATAACATTCTGCCACATATAGGTACACACAACGTTGTACGGCTTATCGGCTGCATTTATTATCACCAAAAATAAAAGATCGGAGTCTTGCCAAATTGCGCATGGAAATGTATACTTAAGTTAAACGACACTCGACACAAGTAAAAATTTATCAAATTGTGTGTTGAAAAAAATGTTATGATGTCAGTACCTGAAATCGAACGTGCGACTCCGTGAAAATTCGACTAACATGAGTAACGTCCACGGACTTGGAATAGATCTATTCTAAGGCTGTGGTAACGTCTTATCCTGTGTACTATAGACACTGCTGATGAAGATATAAGCGACATTTCAATTGTAAATTCAACGTTGAAAGCATGTGCACTTAACATTTTTTTATCCAATTCGATTTTTCAATATTGGACACGCTTGTACCAATTTTTGAGGTAAATCTTAACACACTGGATTAGGTTCAATTGCCTAAAGTTGGTACATGTGTGCGCTTTGTGTCTAAATTGTATTTGAAGCCGGGGCCGGGTAAAAAATAACAGATGACATATATCAAGGATATTTTTCTGATTATTGGTAGCTCATTAAGATTATCTATCCCAATTTATTCCCAAAACTGATTTTTTTCCCCATTTTACTGTCGGTAACATTTAAATCGAATAAGGCAAAACTACGTGATACCTTTTTCAATATGTTATCACAAGTATTTTGGAAATAATGTTAATATTTTTAAGTCCGTCTAAATTGCTTGATAAATAACCATTTTGCACTCCTGGAACATTTCCTGGCTAAATCGAAGGCACAAGAAAAGTAAATCAATAGAACTATAGCGAGTTTCAATAGGAAAAAAAACAATCACAAACTGATACGCTCCTTTGAAGATAACAACGATGACTTTTTTAACGGATAAAACCGACAGCTTATGTAAGTTTACACGATCACTATGTACACATTTGAAAATAATATTAAAAGAATATTAAATTACATTTTAGTTATACATCATATTTTTCATATTGCTAGTTTTAGAGGAATATCCCGAAAGTTAGTAAGCGATGTTATACTGGTCAGGTACATTTATTAAACGACCGAGGCGAAACACGGGCACAATTTATGAGCGAGGGGAGGTAACTCGTATAGCTAATATCGCTTAGCAACGCGATAGCATAACCGCCATCTTGTCTATCGTGACAACTAGGCCTGCTAAGGCTTGATATAAATACAGGAGTTTACTGCAAAATCCGTGTGATATTGACGGTGTCATCACATATATCGAGTCAGCATCAATGAATACATTGGATCAACAATGACCGATGTGCAGGTAATTACGACAAATATGATTTAAATGATGTTTTAACTTGATTTGGCAGAGGGCCGAGTTCGAGAAAATGGTCATTGAAGCACAGGTGACATTGTCACCGCATTTAGATTAGAAATGCGTCGTAGATATTTTGTAAGAGGGCCTTTATTTCACAGCTTATAAAACCATGAATTGAAGTTTTGAATACTTATGACTAATGAAACGAATAAACTGATAAAATACTTCGTTTTGACAACGAAAAATTGAACCGAGATCGACGTCTGAATTGTTTTGTAACTATCAATAAAAGATCGTTTTTGTTTCACGATTCATTATAGCAATATAAGAAATTGTGTTATATTTAAGTAATACCCATTATCAACTACTTCATTTACAGATCACAATGTATTTACAATTATCTTTTAATTCTAAATCGTGCCGATAATTTTGCTGCTACTCGACGCTGAATTAGCAAGTTGCTATGTACAAAACATTGCAATAGGCATTGTAGGAAAGTACTTGCTATACAATGTAAGCCCATCAAAAATATACTGTAATTCTCTTACATAATAGATCAGGACCTATAGTCATTCTACAAGTGACAATTAAATGCAAATATTTTAATGGTAAAATTATTTTATTATGATACACAGATTACAATGTGTACTGTTGCATAATTTGATGTTACCATAAATGGCTTAATATTCATACATAATGTTTGACGGATCGTTTTCATTTTCTATTACAATTATATGATAAATAACCCAAGCTATTGATAATTACTGTTTTAAGCATTGGGAGCTATTTTTATGTGCCCAGCTTTTCTACATACTGACTTGTCCAATGACAATATTGGACAAAAAAGTAATAAAGAAAATAACCTTTATGTGTAACAATATATGATCTTGACAAACACTGATAACTTACTGTAGTATAGTTGAAATTATCATTTTTATTCATATGAGACTAAAATTGATAAAAAAGGTAGTTGGCAAACTTATATTATAGACATTTTTCAGATAAGGCTCGATCTTATCTGCCTGTCTTTCCTGAGCATGTTTTCTCTAGCGTTCTTTCTGGGTGTTTTCTTCTGTACTACAGTAACTAGGTTATGTGTTTCCCTAGACACACATCCATCCTCATATGATTCTGGCTGTTTAAGGAATTCACAGCTCAAGATAAACAGAATTTTCATAAACTAAGATGGGGCATTTCATTTCCTTACCTAAATTCCAAATGAAGTTTTCTATTTTAAAACTGGGTACTTAATGAGCTCTTTAAATACACATGTGCTTCAACAATTCTGATATCTTAGAGATGCTCAAAATGAAAGCCCAGGAAATGTTTTTGTTTTCTTTTTGTACTTTTTTTTCATAACAAAAAACAGAATGATGTTTAATTATTAACGAAGGTTGAAAATGTAACAACAGCAAAAATATATCAAGATATATATGTATATTACTCAAAAACTTATCATTAAAAGTACAACTCAGAAGAGTGTTTTTGAAAAAAATACATATACAACCAACATTCTTACATGTGCATGTCATTAGCAGTCATCTACTGAAAACATTTCTAAACCTACCAAAGTGTACATCCATGGGAGTATTGCAATATATTTTAGATACTAGGAAACCGAGCACACTTGTTGTTAATACGATATCAACCCATCAAATCAACTGAATTAAACAGACAAGATCTTGATTCATGATGATTATTGACAAAAGTGATACCTGTTTATGGATTAATTTTGAATGATTTGTTCATGATGGACGAGTCATACTTTTATGAAAATATTTTTATTTCTTTTTTACAGGGGTCCCCTCGAAATGGGGGTGGTGGCAGTAAAGGGAAGGGAACAAATGATCCAATCAGGTTTTTGCCAGTGTTACCATCAAAAAGAAGCAAACCATCATGGCAGCAAAGTCAGCCATTGTTTGAGTTGTCTGGTAAACCAGTGGAGGAGGATAAAAATGGAATAGATCTTGTTGGAGAACTGACATCAAGTAAGTAAACAGTGACAATTCTAATTCATGTTTAGCCTAAATTATCAGCAGAGGTGAATTTAGAACATTATTTACTGAGTAAACTTATTGCAAAAATGAATAAAATTTGAAATTAGCTCAAATAAAGAATCCTATTTATCAAAATGTAATATTTTGATTTTTATTATGATGTGGTTTTCAGATGTGAACCCCTTGTTTGCACATTGTCTACTCTATAAATTGAGTAGTAAAGTTTGATTTTATAAACCAGATTGTAACCACAAGCATTTGAAAAGATCATCTCTTTAAACAGAAACTTGTAATTTTCTCTGGTTGAACATATTGAAAACTATTGACTTTTGTGTTTGTTTAGGAGAACCAAAAAGAAGGAAGACAGGAAAACTGAAACCATTAGACAAACAAAATGGATCAACAAACGGTGATGTTAGTCAGTTCCAGCAGCCGAAGAAAGACCGTGAACATTTCAGGAAGGCACTTGTTGATATCATTATGTATGTACCATGACATCAATACATTTTCAAGAATAGAATTTACTTATGTACATGTATGTACAACTTACAATTATGATAAAACACGGGAATATTATATTTAAAAATGTAGGTCACTATATCTGAAATACAGATGTATTTTCCATGTTCCTAAAACTATTCTTTATAAAAGAACAAGTTGTTAAACAAAATTAAATTAAATCAAAATTTGATTTAGATTAAATCCAGGATTAATTATGTGAAAGTAACATGGTGATTTTGTATACAATGAGATAGGATTTTAACAATGGTTGCCAACCGGGTTCAGATTTTTTCCTCTTTATTATTACATGGGAGGATTCACCAACGTGTTTACTTTATTTTTTATTATAAATCATTGGCTTGTAGCTAAATTATCTAAAAATTGTGAGTAGAACTTGAAACTAGAATTACCGGTAATCAATTTTGCATAACATGTAAACCTGCAATGCATTATTTCAAGAAATGTGTTAAAGAAACACATACCCTGTAATATTAGAATATGTTGATTCCTAGAGTGAAAAAATGTCTATATTATGTAAGATAAAATAAGTAAGATGCATGATCTTATCAAATTGATAACATTTTCCCCTCACCTCTCATCCTTTCAGGCAAGATGACCAAGGCATGCCTCACAGTAGTACAGCCTCCATGAATGGAGACCTACCACCTCTGTCACGCACAGGGTCTCCCACAGGAGCTGAGAAAGATATCCTTGTAAGTCTTATGTGGCTACATTGAAAATTTAAAATAAGGGTCTGTTTTCTTCTCACTGTTTAAAAAAGAAATCATAATTTGATACTGGGAAAATACTGATGAATACAACAAGGAAGAAAAATATCACAAAAGATTTAAACTTTTTTTTTTTTGGGAGAGAGAGAGAGGGAGAGAGAGAGGGGGGGGGGGGGGGGGGGGGGGGGGGAGGGGAGGTAAAGGAGCATTGGAATATGATATAGCCTTATTTTCAACTCCTATAGTTTATACCTAGACTGCTTTAACACTCTGAACAAACCTTTTTTTTTCTTATTTCAGCGCTATTATTACTACATTCATAATGGTATTGACACAGAACATGTGGCTCCCATGGAAGACTCCTGGCTGGAGAATGTACTCAATCTTGTCCCATACGAACTGAAGGTAAGCAATTATGATGAAACAGACTTGAGGTTATTCATTTTCAAAATTCTACTCTGTCTTATATTATAACTGTCTCTCGTAACTCCGACATGTCAAAATAGTTCCTAATGAGAATTTTATGTTCAGACGATCAGTTTGATTTACCCCATTTTGATAATGGCAAACCTGTATGATAATGACACCTTTAACTTAATGTACATAATTGTACTCAATATCATTATAAAATATTAATGTTTGTTGTTAATCTGTGACTATCATTTTCAATTACGACTGAAAGTCATTTAATGATATAGATTGGAAATTAAGATTGAAAATGAACTTTTAATTTTTTTGATTATCAAGTTTGTTGTCAATCTTAACACAAATAATTTTTAAAAAAATCTTCAGGATTTCATATAATTTCAATGATATTTTGTTAAACAGACAGGCCATGGGGAGACAATTGAGAATTTATCAGATGAAATGAGAGAAGACTACCTCCTCAGTGTAAAGAAGGCCATCGGTGAGTTTATCATTCCGTGTTATTGATTTTTCTTAATCCCTGTATATGTGTAGATAACAAGAAACAGACAGTATGAAATTAAAATGTTCAAGCCTGAACTTTGGAATTCAAGGTCTGTATCATAATCCAGTTTAAATTATTTACTTGTTCAGGCACTGATATACCTGGTAAAGTCATTGCCATTTTATTGTCTGTTTAAACAAATGATATTTCCAATGATATTTTTAGTCTAATCTGGTCCTTAAAATTGGCCAATAGTTCAGAGCTTTGGCTTCAGTAACCTCTCATGAAGATATGAGGTGCTTGGTTTGGTTCTCAGGAAGCTGAGACACTGATAGTTCTAAGCTGTTGTGTCTTTGAACAAGACACTAAAGTCTTTACAGTAATTGCCCTAGATGGCATGTAATGGGCCTTCCATATAATATTCAGTGAGGTATCTACCAGTTGTGAACTACTTCAAGGAGTCCCCTCCTCAAAATTACCTTGGCTTACAGAGCAAGACACCAAGCAATAAACAAACATATGTTCCTTTATAATAGATAGCAATATTAGAAATAAGGTTATAGTGATGACAAAACATAACATTACTTACTTCAGAAATCTTGACAAGGAATACTTTTCAAGTTTTACATTGTAATTTTAATGTTTGGTTTTTTGTTACAGTTGACTTTGTGCTGAAGGATCCTCGGGAGAAAGAAGACGATAACAAAGAAAAGCCACCTCCCCATCGTGAAGAGATGGATGTTGTACCTAAACCCTGGCACAAGTCCTTTGTCCAGGGCCTCGAACTGACCACACAGAACCTACACATTACCACTCCATGCATGTTACAGGTTCTGGATTTCTGGCATGTCTCCTTTGGGTAAGTTTCATGTTAAACATTTTCAGGTCAATGTTCATAATATATGTTGGTGACTTTTGATTTATACAAAATTCAATGCAAATGATCAATTCATTTGTACAATTAACCTTTCGCTTTCTACCTTTACATGGTTTTCTTTTCATGTCGAATGTGTTAACACTGGCAATTAAAACCTGAAGAAGCAACATCATTTTCACTTAATGTAGAGTTATAAACGTCTTAATTTAATGATCACTATTGCTATCTTTCATTGGTCAGTTGGAGTTTTATCAAACATCGTCTTCTAGACACAATGTCGCCATCATTGCTAGATTTATAGAGGTTTGTCTACAGGTACCTCAGTGATAACCAATAGTTTTGTTGTTGGTTGACAGATGTATTGTCTGGAGTCATCAAAACTAAATCTGTCTTGTATTTTCATTGCAGCAACTTACGATTCATTGATATTGAAGAGTTCCACAACCGTGTTGAGTCCATGGAGCTTGGTCCATTCCAAACGCTGTGTATGCGACATGTAGAAGCAGCCAAAGACAGACTATTGAAAAAGTGAGTGAAGTTGTTGGTACATTTTTCATTGGCCTGTCCATAAAAAGTTCACTTTGAATCCAACACTACTGAATTTTAAAGTTATCAGGTTATTGAAGTATTTCACTTTTATAAATTTGTTTCTGTTTTGATGTCTTATCATAACACAAAATAGTGGAATGTACTCTTAAAAAAAACCCACAAACTTAATAACAACATCAGTGCTTTTACCTTCTGTAATGGACAACTTTGTTTGAGAAATTATTGTGCAGCAGACAACAATAGCATCAGCTTTTATAACATTTATAGCACAAATAGTCACTAGCTTGTAGCCAAATAAAAAAGTATGACAGCATCAATTTAACATTTAATTTTAGATTAATTAATAATATCGTAGATAATATGGAATATATGTATTTTGGTAGGGTATTTTCTGTATCGTGTGGTTTATACAAGTTAAGGACAGATATAGTAAATATCTATCTTTGTTAATATCACCTGTAAAGAGCTGGCACCTGTAATTTTGGCAGCCATGAAGTTGAAATGATTTTAAGATTCAACCTTAGATTTCATTCTCCTGCCCTTGTACACATATCTTTCAAGTGGGGGATATGGCAGCCAGCAGTTTAGAATTCTTTTCTCTCTGAATTAAGTTAACTTGCCAAAATACAGAAACAGGTATTTCACTGAAAGATAGTTTTAAAACTTGCTGTTTAAGTCAAAGAATGACATGTTAAATTAAAGTTTCGCTAATGAAAAAACATAGTGTTTTGCAATATCATTTATTTTCTTAAAATATGTCATCAAAATGTTATGTACCAGGGTATACAGTACTTGTGGGGCAATAGTACTGATATATAAAATTTGAAAAGTATTCATTATGTATCAAATAAATATACATTTAATTATCATGTATTAAATAAATATACATTGTATATTAAATAAATAATCTGCATTATGTATTATCTGAAGAAGAAAGAGAAATCTGCATTCACACGATTTCATCAATGCCAGATTGTGCAAAAAAAATGATATTAATTATAAATATGTAAATAATCTCATGCAATTTTGATTCTTTTAGGCCTTTGTTTCTAAATCTTGGTGGTCTAAAATACTGAGATATTTTCACCCCAGGTTCAAATTTTCACTTTTATACAATTACAGACAAATTCACATTATTTGCCCTCTGGTGTGTAACAAATTTTCGTCCATCTCAAATTCGCATTCCCTGTTCATGTACAAAAAGTGCGAAAATTAAACAAAAACGAAAATTTCCAACTATGCAATAGACCTTAGTACAGTATTTATAGAAAGTGTTTTAGCAGAGTCTCTGAACAGTCGTGATATACCTGTATGTTATACAATTTTTGATGAATTTTTCATATACTTGTACTATAGTGATATTATAACATATTGTAACAATATCTGTTAGAGTATATACATGTGTACCTATAAAATGACTCTTTTAAGTTGAAATCCTGCATGTCACAGTTGTTCAGCAGACAGACAAAGGTTATGGAAATCTTTTGAATTTAATTCTGGCAGCTATTCAAATACAAAGGTGTACCTACAGGGACCTAGTGTCGACAAAAGATTGACGCACGGGTTCAGCTAAATATCATTTAACACATAATCTGAACCTTCGATCAGACTTACAGGCAGAATTACAACACAAGTCCAAGTTTTAAATATCAATGATATAATCATTTCTGTTGGAAATGAGCAGTGACAGATTCAAAGACCAATCTGGGTGAATTTCCAAAATTTTATTTAGAAAGGTGGGGGGAACTTGGGGGGGGGGGGATTTAGTATAGGAAAAATATGGAACACATTCTTGATTTGGAAGGTTATAATAAAGAGGTATTCTGAGGCAGAAATCAACAAAACCCTGGGGATCTAGCTACCTTTAATTAGTATTTACAAAATGTGTCATTAATTTGGTTATTACAGAAGAAGTTCATAATGATAATTTGTACATAATATATCTGCATTCCAACTCAGAGATACAAAAAAAAATCATACATGGAGAGTATACAGTAGTAGATATTTTATTTACATTAAACCTTTGTATTAAAGATGTCTCCCTGTACCAGTAAATTCCTCAAAATGCTTTGTGTTGCCATCTCAGCATGATTGCTGGTTAAACAGGTTCTTTAATAAATAATTTTTTCTTGAATATGTACACTTTATCTTTGGTTAATAAGATCCTAACTTCAGTCCTACCCTCAGGTTCCATACATTGAAAGGTATTTCAAATTAGAAAAAAAGGTGACATACATATTTTTCTTTATAATCTACTTGCCATGCAGGCAATCATGAATATATATATAACCAGTATCGAGGAATTGTTACTTAATTGCTATTATCTTGTATCTTTTATCACAGATGGTTCCCAGAGGTCCAGATTATGTTCTATGAGGGAAACAAACGCAAACAGGTCCCCAGTAATCAGGATCCAGAGAAGCTTGAATCGTTTTTCAACTGTGCTGCCACCTTGATGACAGACAACCTTCAGCAGCTGACCTTGAACTCTCTCAGTGACTACACTGACCTCTTATGTCAGCCCCCTGTAAGATTTAGAACCACACTTTTCTTGTTTCAAACTGTTCTTGTTGCTTATGTTATAATTTTAAGCCAAAAAATATATGTTTCAGTTTTGACTCTCAAGGAAATAAAAGAAATTTTTTCCATTCTCAAAAGTTTCACCAATTCAATAGTTCAGATTGCACACAACATGGTATATGTCAGTCTTCATAATTTTTTTTCTAATTTGTTATCACACTTACTTTATGCAGATTGATAAATATAAAAAAAATTATAGAATGTTCAAAAGGGAATCATTTTTAATTTTACCTACCAATGTCATCATTGTTGAGTGCTTTATTTTGATATTAGAAATAATTATTGAAATACGAATCCATGTTTATTTCTGAAAATATGTTGTCTTCTCAGAACTTTGATTTTTGTTTGTTTTAGCATTCCACACGGGCACATGAACATCCAGGGTTTGTGTTGCGCTTGATCCTTGACAACAATGGGATCAAGTTTGAACCAACATTTAAGGAGTTTGAGATGGTCATACTCAACGTATATGATGTCATGATCAAGGCTTCAGGCCAAGTTCCCAGAGTGGAAACCAAGCTCTACCTCGACTGGGTAAGCAACTTAGTTTAAAATAAAACCATCAGTTTGTAACATATTTGATCTCTACAAATAAAATCTTTAAATTATTTATGTCTTTTCTTCCCATCATCAATTGATATTATAGATATTTTTGTTTCTCTTTTTGAAAGTTAAATGTCAAGATATATTAAACAAATAATTTTAAAAAATATTGATGTAAAGCCAGAAACTGATCGTGATCAGTGCAGGTGTAGTCTTAATTTCTCTGTGCATAAGCATAACATATCATTATTCAACTTTATTAAAAAATTAATATCACAAAGATGTCAACAATTATAACACTGACATGTACATGTACTGAAGCTTTGATGATACTGACTTATACAATAAATGAAAAAAGGAATTCAGACAGAAAGTAATAAGAATTAAGTATAAATTATTTTATATCTTTTTATTTACAGAGTGGAAACAAGAATAAGTCTAACCTCCAGCCCATCATTCTCCCAGAAATAGTGGAGGCTCACAAACAGAAAGTGCGCGACGTCATCAAGAAGGAGAGTATCGGGCCTATCGAACATTGTAAAATATTTGACAAGTACAACTTCCTCATCTCCAAACAGGTAGGTAAAATATTTGACAAGTATAACTTGTGGTCAAAGATGGTGTGTATTGATCAAAATATTATGTCACAGAATCAGTCATATGATTCAATTTACAATTCATTAAATCAGGTATTTTAGAAATTACAGTTGCAAAATGATGAAAAAGTTTAAATCATTTTCTCTCACAGGCCGAAGCTGATGTGGAAAATTTTGCAAAGGAGACTCATTCTTTCGAAGAATACTCCAAAGAAGTGAAGAAATACCAAAAACTGGTTGAGGAAATCACTTACGGAATGCAGAAGGTGAGAATCAATGTTTATCATGTTATGGATTTAGACAAGTGATGTTTGAATGATAAATAATACAAGTTATAATCAGTGTTCAAACTTATTGATATTAGTTTTATATCTATATCAGACTGATTCATATCATTTAGTTATCATATATCATGATGTATTAGATAGATGGTACATTGTATAAAAATTATAATCATTTAGGTAAATGTGTTTTCAAAAACAAAAAAACGACATTACGTTAAGTATAATCAAGTATACTCATAAAGTTAATGAATGTTTTTTGTTTAAAACATTTTTTTTCATTGTAGAGAAAATACATTATTTTCCTCAAATTTTATACATGTTTTAATTTATTTGAAAAAAACATAATTTTTGTAGAAAATGTTTTCTCAAAAATGAGAAACATTTAGTGTATACTTGAATTAATGTCATGATTTTTAAATAAGATATTTGTATTAATTAAAAATTTAAGGTGTAGGTGGCACTGTAGATCTGAAGCTAATACTACAGGTTGGGGTGTGTAGGTCCAGTCAGTCAGTACTCTGGTGTGTAATGGGTTAGAACCTATACATGTATATAACTAGCTAGGTATTCACAGACCCTCTGTATTGTACACAGAATCACACAACTAACACCAAAGGAATTGAATCATGCCTGTCAGGATTACAAACTTATTTTTAAATTTTTGAAAACTTTTTGTTTTACATTTTTGTACAATTTAAGTTAAAACATGAGTACATTGTTTTGATTTTTTGTTCTGCAAAGCTTTATATCTCGTTATAAATTTTTGTATTTATTTTTACATTCCATTATATTTTTTTTTTGCATGATGTAAATATATATATACATGATCCTTAGCATAATTAGAAATATTCCAAGCAAGTTTAAAATATCTTTTATGAAATTATGTATCAAACATCTACTAATTCATTATTATCAGAATAGATGAGAGAAAACACAAGCCAAAACTATTGAGTTTTGTTTTCAAGTGTCACAGCGGTGCTTGTATTCTTCTCAAGTTTGGTGAATTTGATAATGTTCAACTGATTCAAAATCTAAAATTAAAAAATCAAATAAATGTATTAAAACAATCGATATTAACAATTATTGGATTAATCTATATTCCTGTTGATCTTTATAAATATGGGCCATGTTTACACATTTTAATGTTTCTGTGCGAAGAAATAAAGCCTTTATATCTCAAAAGGCTATTAAAGGCCATTTCAATTTGATATATGTTACCTAGTTATGATTTCTGCTCCATGTTACCTAAACAAGGAGGGATTAAGTATTGCCGTGATGATTATTTTAAAATATTTCAACCATTTCATCTTGTTTTATTTTGGTTGATCATGTTTTTATGATTTCTTTCTGGTTGTATGATTTGCCCGCCATTAACAATGTATTCACTGAACAAATGATTTCTCACCAGGGTGAATTTAGACCAAAGGTATAATCTACGTAATTTCAAATCTTCAAAAAATGTTTCATCTCTCATATTTCTCATTGATACTTCTCTGCACAAATTACATGCTGTTTCTTTCAGTCCTTACTTTTCTTAATGTTATAGTTTATCTAGCCATCTCTACTTTCACTTTCTGTATGTTTTATACTGCACCAACTTTTAATGTAGTTGTTAGCTGTGTATGTGGTAATGGGTATCTTTACTTATTGGTTGTAATTGTAGTAAAACGTAGTCAACAAATGATGTGTCTATTTTTGGAAACAAAGATCAATACAGGTGACCCTACAATAGATACACACACATATTAAGTATATTTTTCAAAATTTCCAGCAAAAGAGAAAATTACACATTAATTTACATATTTTCAAAAACTTGTTCATCCCATCATTATACTTAAACCTTGATGTCGGCTGGGATGCTGCTTTAATGAATGTGTTCTTATTATCCTTCAGTATTTTTTAAAATTTTGATTCTTTAATTTTACCCACAAACTGATATATTATATTTGGATTTCGGAAGGTTTCTTTAAAATGAAGTGATTGCAATTTGCATAATTTCCAAAACAATTAGTATTCTGTGAGTTTATGAACATGAGGGACTGAACCTGCTGGAAGTTCTGGAAATATTGTTCTACGATTTATTTGTTCTCTAAGTTACACAACAATTTTCAGTAGATCTCAAACTGTTTTGTTTTCAGGCTCAATCTTTTCATGAAGCAAATTTCTACCAGTTATGTTGAAAGTCTGTTTGCTTAGTGAGGTTTCTTGTCATAAATTGCCAATTAACAATGCATCATTCTAAATTGAGAATTCTGATAGGTATACATGGCCAACTGCCAAATTTTATAATTCAGTTCAATTATTTACAGCTTTTCTCATATACTGGTAAACCTGAATTAGCATAAGGTAATGCACTAAGCATTTGGTATCAAGTTGAAATTGATTATGTTTTACATGTAATTGACTCTGTCATCAAACATATAGTGCACTTTTTAGTTTTTCTCAAAGATAGAGTATGTAATCCATGTGAATCTGTGTTTTAGTGAATTCTGTACCTTTAATAAACACATATGAAATCAGGGGATAAGGAAGGAGAATACTTCTATACTTCTAACAGTTCCTGTTACAATCAGTACCTGTTAATATTGCTTCCCAAAAAATCCAAATCTCTCCAGATATTGTGAATCTCTTACGAGGGAATACTGTGCCAAGGGAAATAACTCTTAACAAAAAAAAAAAATTTTTTTGGAAGGATGTTGTACTTCACATTGTATTTTGAATGATATTCCTAAAAATAATTCAATAAAAACACATGACTGTAATTTAGATTTTAAAACTTTACCCCTCCAAACTCATTTCAATTTACATAGATTTGCTTTCCCATGGATATGGAAATATCAATATCAAATATATATACAAAATATTCCTTCTTTCACAAAATAGTTGTGATTTAAAAATTAAAAAAAATTGTGAAGTTCTTTGGAAAAAGTCCTGAAAAGGGAATTATTATCATTGATAATGAATGAAATTGTTAATTGATTTTCTCAATATTAAATTTTGAAATTAAGTTGTGATATATTTGACTATATAAATGCCTGTATAATCAATGTAGATTTTGTATTAATTTGAAGAATTGAAAAAAATTGAAGAAAAATTGTCCAATAAAATTTCTTAATTGTATGGTTTTCTTGATCAAATGTTGTTTTGATTCATATTAAATTAAGTCAGATTGATGTGATATGTTCAATGATTTGGAGAGAGAGAATATGTTAAGGAATTAAAAAATTACAAAATTATTACCTAATTTTTTTTACTCTTTGTTAACCTTCACCTTTAGAATCCCAACTCAAAAATCTTGAAAAATTTGTACTGAAATGAAATATTTTGTTTTATTCTGAATGTTTGTTTTCAGGGTTTGATATGTATTGTATTTGTACACTTCAGTTCCTTTCTATTTTAATTGTTTGTATACTAAATTTAGATAGCTATGTTTCCTTCTTTTTGATACAACAGATTTTTATTTAAATTTTGATTGATTGGAAAAAAAGTTAAAACAAATCTTACATATTTCAAACTTTGGTTTAATTTATATTTTTAATAAAAGGTCTAAGACTTGTCTTTGTTTTAAGTCCTTGTGGTGGTTTGAGACAGGTTTGGTTATGCTTTATTGATACCTGCACATACTAACCTTATAACACCTGTGTCTGAATAGTCAAAAACTTTCAGTGGGTGATAAATTCATGATTTGTAATCCAAACAAGTTATCAGTACATAACAAGACACATCCTTATGTACTTTCAACAGGTGCTAAGGCTTGGCATGTTTGAGGTTCATTGTGATGAGCTTGTCCGTGCTCTTGCTAAGCGTGCCGAGAGCTTGTGTCAGCGATTGCTCACCCGTATGTCAGAGGATCACAAAGAGGCTAACAAGAAGTAAGTCACGACAGTCTGTCGTATTTGTCAGGTCAATTCTAATCTTTTATCTACTTATAGCTATGATTTTTTTTATATATATCTGAGAACATTTTAACAAAGTATGAAAGAATTTAAACATAAAATTTTTACAGATAAAACAATTCAACATTTTACCATGGATATATAATGTGAGACTCTTCAGGATATTTTCTGTCAAACTAAATATTGTTCTGTGTATAACAGATTGTGTGACGATTATGAGGAGATTGCCGAGAAAGCTCTGACAACCCCCGCCAACACAGACAAATTAATGGAACTTAAAGCTTACATTGAAAATGTGGAATCTGACGTCATTTTCAAGATGGAGAAGCGTCTGATGGAATCCAAGGATCGACTCACTTTTCTGTCAGACTTTGCACAGTTCACTCCAGCAGAGATTCGACTAAATGCAAATGTCTTCATGTGGCATGGACGTATGCCCGCCATATTTGAGGAACACAAGCTGATCATTTCTGAGAAGAAATCACAGTATGAAGATGCATTGAAGGTATAAGACAATATATATATCAAAATTTACATATGCGTTGGTACATGTTGTATACTATATTTTGGTTGGTATTTTCCAGGGATTCCAGATACATTTGTATTTCCTAAACATTTCTTAATTTTCTTTTTTTTGTCCAGAAAACTTTTTTAAAATCAAAATTTGTTTCATTTACCTCATGTCAATGAATGCAAAAGCTTTCAAAACAGTTTGATCTCACTTTACTTACATAAGTGTAATTCACATACATGTTGTCTATTTTATCCACAGTTGCGTAGAGAACGATTCATGGAAGAAATGGAAAGTTACCAAAAGCAGCTGGAAGAGTTTGCAACATTTGGAGACATGAATGATATCCAGAAATATCTGAGAAAAGCCCAAGCCCTTGACAACAAACTTAATGTGGCTCAAGAAAAGGTAGATTTTTAATTGCTACACAACACTCACACAATTCTTAATATACCTCACTTGTCATATGAAATCAAAATTTTTGTATGATATACAAAATTTGAAAATGGAATTTGTTTAATAAGTCATATCTATAACAAAAGGTGGATATTTTTCCTGACTGATTAAAGCATTGATTTTAAGGAGAAAACATGTCCTCTATATGTCAGTTCTATTTTAAACAATCTTTTTATAGAAAATAGTTTTAAAAAATTGAACTTGCTTAACAGGTGATTGGAAAACATATAATTGTCATTAATAATTTATAAAACTATGTAAAAATATTCTATCTAAAATTACTGGGTAACTTCTTTTTTTTCAAAATCATTTTATTCAAGGACAAAACTTAACATTTATTTTCAAATTTACAAATGATATTGGTGTTTAAAATAGATTGAGGCCTTCAACAATGAAGAGGAAGCCTTTGGCTGGCAGACAACAGCATATCCTCAGAGACAGGGTATTATCAATACTCTGAAGCCATACCTCAGTCTGTATGAACTCACTGTTGACTTCAACAACAAGTACAAGTAAGTAGAAAACTTTACTTTTTCAGAAATTTAAATTCAATTCCTGTTCTTGAATTGGGAGAGGCAAATGCAGTTATGTCGAACTCAGAGTTGGGAACCAATTTCAACAATCTACCATTGGTGATTTTATTTCGTTACAGAATTATATCAAAGTTTACATTGATTTGAAAAATCTTAAGAGAAAGCAAACTTGAGCTCACCATCTCTATACTTATATTTGACTTTTGACTTCTATAGAGAATGGATGGATGGACCAATGAGTGGAGTAGATCCTGACGAGGTGGAACAGGATGTTGGAAACTTCTGGAGAAATCTCTATAAATTGGAGAAACAGTTTGATAGTGTCCCATCTGCAAAGAAAATAGCACACAAGGTAAAATCAAGAGGACATTGGTAAAGCAGATGTCACTTACCTGTGAAATGATTAAAGATGTCAGCCATCTTTTGTGTGCAATAGACTTTCATGAATATGCAATGGAATCAAGTTCTCAAAAGTTATTCCTTGTGAATAAAGACACTGGGTGATAAATAATGATTATTGTAATTCAAAAACTGTAAAAGATATTAGACAGAAAAGAAAGTGAAAATAAGTTCTAGAATTGTTTTTAAATCTAATTTTCTTGTGATTCATATGTGTGTTATAGTTTCAATTGTTAAGTTCAGAACAAATCAGAGGAATTCCTTGTATGTATCTGTTATGTTTGTCTGTTATAGGTTAAGGCAAAAGTAGAGGAGTTCCGAGAGCACATGCCACTTGTGAACACGCTGTTCAATCCTGGACTCCGTGACCGTCATTGGGAACAGATTTCAGAAGCAGCTTCCTTCCCTCTGAAACCAGATGACAGCTACTGTCTGTCTAAGTTTGTGGACATGAATCTGGACGCACACATACCTAGATTTGAGCAGATCAGTGAAGCTGCCAGTAAAGAATTCTCCCTGGAGAAGGCTATGGAGAAGATGAAGACAGAATGGGCTGAGGTAAGGCTGGCAACACTTTCATCATTATCTATTTTGACATCAAACTCACAAAGGTCTGATTTTTCATTTCTTCGTTAGCTTGTATATTGACAAATGCTTTTTTTCTTTCTAGATTGAGTTCACTATCATCCCATACCGTGACACAGGAACTCAGATTCTTTCATCCGTTGATGACATTCAGCTTCTCCTGGACGACCATATTGTGAAGACCCAGACAATGAGAGGATCACCATTTATCAAACCATTTGAGAATGAGATCAAGTAAGACTGATCAACATAACGATGCAGGACTTGAAAGAAAAAAACAAAAAAAAACCAACAACTTTGATCAGATAGATTTTAATCTTAAATGCCAAAAATCAAACTGTCATAATATCATTCATACTTCATACAAAATTAGGCAAAAATTTCTTGGGAGGCAGGCAGTGTCCAAATACTACATCATTTCTTTCTATAACTGTTAATGATTTAAAGCTGTCAGTAATATCACAAATTATTATAGTTATGTTGCTTAGAGATATGACAAGACAAATTCTGTTGAGGTAAAATGTATTCAGAGAAAAATTTTAATATTTAGTTTGTTGGTGGACACATAACCCAAGTTTACCATCCAATCTTTGGTATTTCAATATGTAGACATGTCCAAGCGGAAATAAAAAAAATATAGTCTATATAGGCTTTTTGTTGACTCAGGGGCCAGTGAAATTAACGTTTCGATGAAATGTAGAAAATTAATATACGTATGTATGTCAGTGCTAGTACGCTCCACACTGGTAATTTGTCTGATGAAGGTGACTGTGTAGTTATTGAAATGTCGCACTCTAATCTTCTACTGGTTATGTTACATTAACTTCTATTCTATTGACATTACCAACCAGAAGAAAATGTTCCAAAAATAGTAGTTAATGATTATTTTTATCCACAGAGACTGGGAAGGAAAGCTTATGTTACTGCAGGACATCCTTGATGAGTGGCTGAAAGTACAAGCTACTTGGCTATATCTAGAGCCCATCTTCAGCTCTCCTGACATCATGGCCCAGATGCCCGAGGAAGGACGGCGCTTCACAACTGTCGACAAGAACTGGAGGGACATTATGAAGTCTGCTGTGGTTGACAAGCATGTATTGGCTGTCATTGAGATTGAGAAAATCCTTGAAAGACTGAAGAAGTCTAATGAATTGCTGGAGCTGATCCAGAAGGTAACTATATAATCTCACAATAAATACAGTATTCAAAAGAGACAGCAGTTCTGATATCAATCAATACTTATGATACCAAAATTTTAGTGTTTAGTGTTTCCTGCTCTATACAAACTCTTTCATGCATAGAAAACTTCAGTTAACAGACTGTAAAATTAAAAACAAATATCACCCTCGTATGCTTTTTTCCATTCCTTTATGATTTATTTTACTTCTTAATTTCCACTGCTCTTTCTATTACAGGGATTGAATGACTACCTCGAGAAGAAACGTCTATTCTTCCCAAGATTTTTCTTCCTCTCCAACGATGAGCTGCTGGAAATCTTGTCTGAGACCAAAGATCCCACAAGGTAATGAAGGTTAACCATCATCAAGCTATTGATCCGTCAATGTAGCAACTCCTTATTAAGAGTGTATATGACATTGCTGTCACATGTTTCTCAACAAAAGTGTTAATATTAATGATCATTTGAATTAATCTTGATCATAGAAATCTGTACCTAAGCTCATTTTTGTACATCCATTACATATATATGTGTTTTAAAATGACTTCTAAAATTGATTAAAACTAAGATTATAGTAATTACAAATCAAAGACCTTTTTTTATATTTAATCAATAATTGATAAAAAAAATAAAACACGCTCCATCACTAAAATTTGTCACTTTATTTTTCAGGGTACAGCCACATTTGAAGAAATGTTTTGAAGGAATTGCCCGACTGGAGTTCACCGACACCTTAGACATCACCCATATGAAGAGTAGTGAGGGAGAGATTGTTGAGCTTATTGATGTGATTTCCACCTCAAAGGCTCGAGGACAGGTAGAAAAATGGCTTCTGGAACTTGAGGCTGACATGATTGCTTCACTCCACAAGGTAAGTCAGACAAATATTGAATTTAAATTTAATATATTGTGTTGAAAAAACATTTAATATGAGCATAATGTACGGTCAATGGGATTTTGTTGATATGAACTCGGATGATAGAAATAATTTCTTTCTGGTTAATATCTTTTAAATTTTGAAAGAAAATATGTTCAAATACATGGAAACATGCTGAATGTGTAATACAGAACTGATGAGATTTATGTACAAGGAATCATAATTATTTATATATTATGTGAGTTTGGCATGGATGATAACCCAGCCACATGTGGTTAAGCGTTGTGTGTACTTACAGTTCCTATCAGTTCTAACACATTTTATATTTAAATTCAAGATTTTTAAGCTTTCATTATTTTTTTATTTATTGTTGTGTTTTGATAACATTCAATAATTCCCAACTATTTTCTGAAGTATTATATATGACTTTGCAGACAACTGGCGAGGCTATCCAGGCCTACGTAAAACAGACAAGATCAGAATGGGTGAAAGTCTGGGCTGGACAGTGTGTGTTAGCTGTAACTGCTATGTACTGGACAACGTTCATTCATGAAGCATTCAAAAAAGGCGGTACCGCTCTTAATGATTACCTCCAAACCAACAACGCACAAATTGACGATATCGTAGAGATGGTGCGAGGAAAGTTGTCCAAACAGAACCGTGTCACTCTCCAGGCTCTCATCGTACTCGATGTCCATGCTCGTGATGTGCTTGCTACACTAGTCAAAAACGAAGTTGGAGATGAGATGGACTTTGCCTGGCTTAGTCAACTGCGTTATTACTGGGAGGTACGTAACCTGACTATTAAAGGAGAACCATTAAACAAATAAGGAAGTACTTTACGTATCTTGAAGTGGAAGAGTTATATAACCAGTTCTTATAAAAAGTTCAGCTTGCTTGCTTGGTATTGCATTTATCAGAAATAAGAAAATTAAATTTGACAGAAAAATCAGGTTTAGATAAGATTTTGTATTCAGATTTACTGTTAGTAGATTGTAGGGAAGTAGTTTTAAAGAAAGAAATACAAAATTATAATTTCATTTTCAATTTGAAATAAATTTATGAAAAAGAGATAATTTTAATGAAACATCTCAGAAAGGTTTGATTGTACATCACTTTACAGCAAGTTTCAGTTGATAGTTTGTGGGTATATGTAAGTGCCATCATACTGTCCTGACCTTGCAATACCAATGAACCCCAAAAAAAAAAGTCTCAAACTCAGAAAGTACTGTACAGTGTAGACAGGTATAAAAGACTTCACTAGCTGAGTGTATCTTACTATCTGCTGTACCTTCCTTTGTCAATAAACTATATCATTTTGTTTACTATCAGGATGATCGTATGATCACACGTATGATCAACTCTATGCTGAAGTATGGCTATGAATATCTTGGCAACACTGGACGTCTTGTCATTACTCCATTGACTGACAGGTGTTACAGGTAAGTTGTTACTGTTAAATTCTGTTATGCTACCTGACTTTTTCTCTCTGTTAGAATATTTTTAAGAAATTTAATTTCAAATTTTGATTTATACAGCTCATGAAAAGTAAATACCTAGGAAATTCGAGATTTTGATGAAAACTTGTTCCATTCTTTTTAGAACCCTGTTTGGTGCTCTCCACCTCCATCTTGGTGGGGCTCCTGAAGGACCTGCTGGAACCGGGAAAACTGAAACAACAAAAGATCTGGCAAAGGCCGTCGCTAAACAGTGTGTTGTCTTTAACTGCTCTGATGGTCTTGATTTCATTGCCCTGGGAAAATTCTTCAAGGTAATTCCTGGATATTTGTAAATTGGTAAATACAGACAATAAAAAAAGCAAAAGTGAGCCTATGTCTATGATGGTGTGTGACATACTGAATATTTTTGTTGTATGGTTTGGCCTCCAGATGGTGTGTAACACAATGAGTATTATCTTTGTTAATTTGGCCTCCTGATGGTGTGTAACACAATGAATATTGTTGTTGTATGGTTTGGCCTCCTGATGGTGTGTAACACAATGAATATTATCTTTGTAGGGTTTGGCCTCTTGTGGTGCCTGGTCTTGCTTTGATGAGTTTAACCGTATTGACCTTGAGGTGTTGTCAGTCGTGGCCCAGCAGATCCTCACCATCCAGAGAGGTTAGTGCATACAGAGTAGTGGTCAATTTCTATCCATATGACATATCAAATTTGTCATAACTTGTCCTAAATATAGAAGCTCTTTCCAAGGGCCTTGTTAAAAGATATAATTCATAAATTTTGTAAAAGATATAAAAATAATCTTAAAATGCCAAAAACTTAAGTAACAAATCATAGAAAAATATTAAAGTGTTTATCTGTGTCATCTAATTTTCAAGTGATTTTTTAAAATCTGATTAATGTGATATTAAGCAATTTTTAGATATGACAGAATTTAATCAGAAGAAAAAGAAGTTAAACATGCAGACAATACAAAACACATGAGTTCTTTTTTTTTTTTTTGAAAGTTTCAAATGTGTTTGTATTTGGAGCATAAACAGAAAAGAATAGAACTAACTCTGTATCACTTATAAGTACAATACTTTGAACCCTAGGTATTAATGCCGGAGCTGATCGCATGATTTTTGAGGGCACAGAGATCAGATTGGATCCAACTTGTTCCGTGTTTATCACCATGAACCCTGGTTATGCCGGTCGCTCTGAACTTCCCGACAACCTGAAGGTAAGTTTTCTCTGACATAAAATTTTTGTGCAAATCTTGTACTCCAATTCAGAAAAGAGAAATAGATTATCATTAACAACAATGATTTGCTGATTTTTGCACTTAATTTACTAGTTACACAATTTGCTGATTTTTATATTTTAGGCGTTGTTCCGTACCGTGGCTATGATGGTGCCAGATTACGCACTGATTGCTGAGATTTCCCTGTACTCCTGTGGATTTGTGCACGCTCGCCCCCTCTCAGTCAAAATTGTGGCTGTGTACCGTCTCTGTTCTGAACAATTGTCATCACAGCATCATTATGATTATGGCATGCGAGCCGTAAAGTCTGTCCTGACTGCTGCCGGTAATCTGAAGGTAAGCCTATGATAACACACCTGTTCAAATGAATCCTCTTTATTTTCTGTATATATTTTGTAAACATGAATGAGATCCTGGAAAATAAGTCCAACAGTATTTAAAATCCTTTAAATATGATATTGGTGATAGTTTTGATGAATCTGGTATGAAATGGAGATCAAAAGGTGATATTTTGCCCATATGATACAATACATACATTTCCTTGACGATTGATGTCTATTGTCTCTGTTGAGATGTCAGCCATGTATGTGGGATGCAATTTCAATATCATTTTGTGACATTAAAACAACATATATAGGTCATTGAAAAGGTGTTCATACTCAGATAAATGACATGACTTTGGTTTTAAGACATGTTCCTGTGCAACGTGATCTAGTCAATTGATAAAATACTATCTTTAACTAACATCTGTTTGTTTTACTTACAGTTGAAATACCCAGAAGAGGACGAGAATGTGCTGATGTTGCGTTCAATTATTGACGTAAACTTGCCCAAGTTTTTGAGCCATGATCTGCCACTGTTCCATGGTATCACCTCAGATTTGTTCCCAGGAATCAAATTACCACCCCCAGACTACGTTGTTCTGAATGAAGCCATCCAGTCTAACTGCACCAAGCTGAACTTACAGTGTGTTGACTTCTTCCAAGAGAAAATACAACAGGTAGGATGTTGAAATTGATTTCAGATTGAAACTAAATTTTAGTGATTAAGGTATTTACTGTCAGACCTATGATGTTGTGATTACATACACATGGGTTCAGATCTGTGATGTCATCAGTGTTTAAATGACTACAACTGAATCTAAAGCCATGATGTAGGCTAATTCTTTCAACAAATTTTAATGGGAATAATTTTTTATTTACAAAGTTATGTATACTTATTTGTTTTTTCCCACAAGTACTGTCATTCACAAATTCAAATCTAGAGCACAGACTTTGATTTTAATTGAATATTGAAGGGGAATCTCTGACATCACAAATCAAAAGTATGACATTTTTATATGTTTAAATTACCTGCCTTGTCCTTCAGAGCAGTAACTATTATTACCATTTTACAGTAACTTGTTATGGTGGCTTGACATATTGTTTTATTTCTTTTTCAGATTTATGAAATGATGATTGTCCGTCACGGTTTCATGATCGTGGGTGAGCCTTTTGGTGGCAAAACCAGTGCTTATAAAGTTCTGTCTCATGCTCTTGGAGATATTCACGAAAAAGTAAGTTTCTCTTGACAATGCTCAAGTATGGAAATCCTGATACTGGTCTTTGTTACATGTAATAGCACTTCATTGTAGATATATATACCTCGGATAGATTCTACTCAACCTTGAATTTTTAATATATTTTTTTATATAAATGATATGGAGGATAATTGTTTGTCTATAATGATGGTTTGAAGCCTGGTAATAGGCAAAAAAGAACAAATATAATTTTTCTAATGTTTGCATTCATTTTCAGGGTTTGATGGACGAGAATAAGGTGCAGATTACAGTTCTTAACCCCAAGGCTGTTACTATGGGTCAGCTTTATGGTCAGTTTGACCCTGTCTCCCACGAGTGGTCAGATGGAATCCTAGCTGTGTCCTACCGTGCCTTCGCTACGTCAACGGTTTGTAAAAACTTTATTTTGTCAATAATCATAACTGTTTCCCTCTGATATTGTTTCTTCCTGTAACCAGGACTTGGAAACATTATATTCTCATCTCATTACATTGGTGATGTTTCATGACTTTTGTATAACAGCTTTGAATAATTATTTTGTTTCCTGTTATCAGAAAGTCACTAGCCATATATCTTAATTTTCCAAAGTCTGTTGGTCTTGTTTTAATTGTAAATAAACACATGCACTCTAACTTATAAAACTGAAACTTTCACAAACATGCCTAACATGAAGACTGGTCATTATGATGTCTTTATTCGATATTTCATTTACTGTAACAGAAATAAAATTTTCGTTTTTGTGCAGACCCCCGACAGGAAGTGGTTGATCTTTGACGGTCCAGTTGATGCCATCTGGATTGAAAACATGAACACTGTGCTTGATGACAACAAGAAGCTATGTTTGATGAGCGGTGAAATCATTCAGCTGGCCAATACCACCAATCTGATGTTTGAGCCCATGGATCTGGAAGTAGCTTCCCCTGCTACAGTAAGTATTCAGGAAATCTGATACCATGAAAAGGGGCTGGATGGTAAACAGTGTTACTGATGTCTGTCTAGCCCATTCTGAATCAATATTTTGAGCACATTCCAACAGATTAAGTTTACCTAGAAGTTGGGGCATCGTCTGCCTTTTCTGGTTACTTATTATTCTGTCTGATTCAACACACATCTTTATAGGTTGAAAAAGAAGAGAAATGGTGACAGCAAGATTGAAATAAAGTGTTTAACTTTGAAAGGAACAGGTGGGAAGTAATCAACCTCTGCCAATCTGTTAGCATTATAATGCCATTATACTGAAAAAAATAAAAGGAATTCTTTCTGTTTGTGTTGAAATACTGCTACATACAATCTTCATTAAGCACATTTTTCTGTACCGCTGTTGTTGTCTCCCTACAATAGGTATCTCGCTGTGGCATGATCTACATGGAACCGTCCTCAATGGGATGGCGGCCAATTGTCAAGTCGTGGCTTCATCTGATGCCGCCTACACTGACAGAAACCCACAAGTCCACCATCAATGATATGTTTGAGAGATTTGTTGATGCCTGCATTCAGCTGGTCAGGAAAGGTGGAGTCGTTGTAAGTTACCACAAAATATTAGGATATAATGTTTTATGATTATAAATACTTCTGTTATCAGTCAGTCAGGCTCAATATCTTTACCACACTGAATTAAGTTGGAGGAAATTTGTGTTTGGTGTATTCAGTCATCATATACTACACTTATTGCACCTGGACACAAAGATATTGTTCAGAGCAGGAGATTTTGAAACAAAAAAAGAGAATATTTGTAACCTGGACGTCCATCAGGTCAGATATTTGATGCGGAACTGGAGATAATTAGCTTTTTCCTGAAACATCACATTGATATTACCTCCCATAACCAGTTCACAGGCAAGAGTGGTACTTGATTGCTGTTTAAAGTTTTAAATATTTTTTCCTCATAGGAACTTTCACCAACCACCGATATTGCTTTGGTGAATTCTCTCATGAATCTGATGGACTCGTTGATGGATGAATTCCATGATGAGGCTAAAATCTCACAGATGGAAGAAAGGGAGATCATCACATGGCTTGAGGTAAGATATCATACAACTTGATATATGTTGGAATAGAAATGATATCTTGAGTAGACTTATTCTCTTAGTTTCTTTGTTTGGTTTTGTTTAAAGTAATGGCTAATCGATACAAAATTTCAATTAACAATTCTATTGAATTGATATTCTCATATTACAACCAAATAGAAAGAAGAACATGTAAATCAAAACATGTGTTACCAACTGGAAGTAAATGTTCGCATTTTCTTCATTTATAGACATGAAATTATATACTCCTTTATGTTTTACTTAACATCCCATAAATATGTACAAAAGGACAGATTACTGATGGATATGTTCGTATATATAGATCTGAATTAAAAAATGCATAGGTCCATTATTCAATGATTTTCCACTACAGTTGTGAGTTTTTGGTGTTTAATTCGAAATTAAGTATAGGACTGTTCAAGTTCAGTTAAATAATTGTAATTGAGTTTGAGTGTTTTGTTTTTTGTCACCTGATTGTACTTTCCATGTCTTTATATCTACGATCACTGAAGTAATATTGATCTTCTTACAGAGTATTTTCTTCTTCGCCATTACATGGTCTATTGGTGGGAGCTGTTCTGATGACGGTCGTGTCAAATTTGACAAAATACTTAGAGAACTGATTTCTGTAAGTTGTTTGAAAGTTTTACTTTCTAATTATGTAAAATACAATATTCACTTAATATATGAAATTTCTGTAGATGTGGTATTTGTCGTTTTAATAAATGATAAAAGTCTATGATGTCTGTCTTTCTCACAATTGACATTAAGATTTTTTTGAAAATAGGCTTTACTTACTATCATTACTGATGGTGTGTATTAAACTCAATTTTTGATGATAAAGGATTTTAATTGTACAGGAGTACTTGTGTTAATCATAACATGTTCATGCTTATTCAGGGTGGAATGACGGAGGATACAAGAATAAAAATAAGTTTACCAGAGCTTGTAGACCCACCCATGAAACCATACCTAAATCCATTCCCACCCAAGGGCCGAGTGTATGACTACAGGTTCATAAAGGAGGTAAACTGATGTTTCATGTTCAAAAGTTCACCTTTACAAATAGAGAAAATATTTAATTCTGAGCAGGTTGATTTTTAAAGCATTGATTTAAAATGAATTAGATAATCTAGATTTTGTGATTATGGAGACTTAGATGTCCTAGAATTGAATGATTCCGAGGATTGAAATATTGAAGATGTAGAATATTGGAAGATTCAGATGTAGATTTTGTAAAATTGGATGATTTGGACTTAGATATTGTTAAATTGGATGAATCACAACGTAGATGTGGTAGAATTGGATGATTCAGACTTTGGTGATCCAGATTTCCAAGGTTTAGACTTTGATGATGTAGATTTGAATGACTGGAAATTTATGATAAAAATCTTTTTGTTTTAGGGATCTGGAAGATGGGTACAGTGGTCCGAGGAAATCAAGGACTCTCCTCCAATCCCCAAGGAAGCAAGTTTTAACGAGATCATTGTTCCAACAGTGGACACAGTGCGATACACAGCACTCTTAAACATGCTTCTCACACACAAGAAGCCAGTCCTATTTGTGGGCCCCACTGGTACAGGCAAAAGTGTCTACGTGGGCGTAAGTGTTACTGAAATTTTTCTCTCATTTCTAGGTAAAGGTCATGTCAGTATCTCCATTCAAGGAAATTTTCACCATCTTAATTCTTTTCAAAATCAGTTTTTTGAAAATCTGTCTAAAAAAAAAATAAAAACTCAATACATAACAGGCAGGAGATCTTTTGGATGTTAAATTAGACTTACATCTTTGTCTGGGTCGTTAGATATATCTGGAATTGTCCAGTATGATAAAATCTTGGTCAGTTTCACAAAACACTGTACAGTTTCATTGATATATGTTTATATCCAATTTGTAGGACTTCCTGCTCAACAAGCTGGATAAGGAACTATACAAACCCAACATTCTGAACTTCTCAGCCCAGACCACAGCCAACCAGACACAGAACATGATTATGTCCAAGCTGGACAGACGTAGAAAGGGTGTGTTTGGTCCCCCTCTTGGCAAGACAGCGGTCAGTATCTGTTAAATCTAGAGTATTTTTCAAATGAACAGAAATTTTTGTTTTTAGATATACTTTGAAAGCATGTCATAATATGTACAGAAATTCAAAACATTAAAAAATGAAATTGATGATAAGTATTGAATATTTTTAACAACAAAAGTGAAATAGACTGCAGTATTTGTAGCTAAATAAAATGTAAGGACATTTTCAAATCTTGTTCCTGGAAGTTTAACTTCGATATCAAAGTCTCTTTTCATTAATTTTGTAGTTGGTGTTTGTTGATGATTTGAACATGCCGATGCGAGAGACCTTCGGTGCTCAGCCACCTATTGAGTTGCTGCGTCAGTGGCAGGATCACTGGAACTGGTACGACTTAAAGGAAATCACAGCCATGAAACTGATAGATATACAGCTGGTAGCAGCCATGGGACCACCAGGTGGTGGGCGTAACCCCGTTACACCCAGATTCCTCCGTCATCTCAACACCATTACCATCAATGAGTTTGACGATGAAACTATGATCACCATATTTAAAAGGATTATGGAGTGGCACATCTCCTCTAGGTATATAAAACATAGCAAGCGTCACTTACTACAGAATATCGTAGCAGCAATAGACTGGAATATCATACTTCACATTGTAATCACACAAACACTACTTATGAATGATGGGGAAAATGCTCATTATGATCTATTTATATTAAAGTGTACATTTGATTACATGAATTTGTATATTTAACCATGAATCAGAGACTATTGACAAGGCTAACTACATGGTTTATTGATGCCTACTCTTGACCAATCAGTCTTTATCAATAAAAAAATCACATTTATTCTTCTTTTTGTTACAGAGGATTCAGTAATGAGTTCAAGCCATGCGTAGAACAGCTTGTGCTTGGCACACTGACCGTTTACAAGGAAGCCATGAAGAATCTGTTGCCCACACCAACCAAATCACATTATCTATTTAACCTGCGAGATTTCAGCAGAGTCATACAGGGGGTACTCCTATCCACCCCAGAAACGATGGAGGAACCTGCATCCATGAAAAGACTTTGGGTCCATGAGGTGTGTACTATATGATGTTTTACCAGCAGAAATGTACCATCAGATATGGTGGTAGTGGTTTGGGTTCACTGTAGAATCCCGATAATAACTTCTGAGGGAACGTATTTTATTTTATAAATTTTAGTTATATTTTAATATTTTAGCTTTTGTAAAGAGTTATTGTTTTCAAATTTTAAGTTTTAGTTTTAAAAAGATTTAAGATTGAATTATTAAAAGATAGAATCGATGTAAATCTTTCTAAACAGCAAAATAGATAGAAATTAATCCATATTTTATTTTATATTCAATACATGTGATCCAGAAGCTTTTCTAAACATAAATGTTTATCTTAGTTGTGTTTGGTTTACCGTCATTCAATTCTACATAATATTACAGGTGTTCAGAGTCTACTATGATCGTCTGGTTGATGATGCTGATAGGAACTGGCTGTTTACTTATGTGCGTGAAGTGTGTAAAACAGAACTCAGAGAGGACTTTGATCAGTTGTTTATCCATCTGGATTTTGATAATGATGGCAAAGTTACGGAGGACGACCTGCGTAGTTTAGTGTATTGTGATTTCGCAGATCCAAAATCAGACTCAAAACATTACGTGGAGGTTCGAGATCTGGAAAATCTACGGGTAACAGTTGAAGGATATCTGGATGAATTTAACAACATGAGTAAAAAACCAATGAACCTTGTACTTTTCAGGTAATTCATTAAGCATTACTTAGAGTTTAAGCATCAATTTTAGACTAATCTTTATAAAAACATGAAGTTCTGCTATAAAAAAAAAAATCAACTTTAAAATGATATCTTTGTTTTTACCAAAAGGTGACTGCATGTATGGCGATTTCTATTGGGGAAAAAATAACTCAATGACTCTACAATATTTCTTTTGAAAATAATTTCACACATAGTTCTCATGTTTTTTTTTATGTTTTCTTCAGATTTGCTATAGAACATGTGTCCAGAATTGCTAGAATCATTAAACAGCCTAGAAGCCACGCTCTTCTTGCCGGAGTTGGTGGCTCTGGACGTCAGTCACTTACCCGACTTGGTGCACATATGGCAGACTTCGATCTGTTCCAGGTCAGTAAGATATCAGTATCAAGTTTAAGACTAATTCAACAATAGGTGAAAATTAAGACAAAAACACACACAAAAAAAAGTTCAAAATTCAGAGCTTAACAGAAATCATATTTGATCCTATGTTGATCGTGCTTGATGGCAATGACCCTACCATCCCAATACTGGTATAATTATGGTGGTAAACACTTTCTGTGCCTTGTAACAAAGTATCATATTAATATCAATGGTGCTTGTTTTTTAGGTTGAACTCTCCAAAAGTTACGGAACTCCTGAGTGGCGTGAAGATCTAAAGAGAATTTTACGTAAATCAACAGAAAGTGAAAGTCATGGTGTCTTCCTGTTCTCCGACACCCAGGTAAAAATCATAATCGAAACTGAGCAAAGGTTTAGAAATAACAGTTCTATGTAAATGAAGTTGTAATATCTGGAATGTACCTGAAATAATCGAAATATCGCAAAGAAATCTGACATTTTGAACAGCAGAGACTCAGATTTACATAGATATATTTTCTTTTAATTTAATATTAAAGAAATTTAGATAGGATTTCTGTTATGATTGCAGAGTAAAAGTTTTCAATAAAAAATTAATAGGTATTCACAGATTGTATTTTATTATTCAATATTAAAGAAAGTCATATCTAATGCTGTTGTTTATCATGTTGAAAAGTAAACACTGAGATATTTATTTATAGATCAAACAAGAGTCCTTCCTTGAGGATATTAACAACTTATTGAATGCTGGTGAGGTGCCAAACCTTTTCGCTATTGATGAAAAGCAGGAAATTTGTGAAAAGATGCGGCAGTTAGATAGACAGAGGGACAAAACAAAGCAAACTGATGGAACACCTGTGGCTTTGTTCAACTTCTTCATCTCCCGAGTACGAGACCAGCTACATATTGTACTGGCCATGAGTCCTATAGGTGACACCTTCCGAAGCCGACTCAGGAAATTCCCCTCCCTTGTCAATTGTTGTACCATTGATTGGTTCCAGGTAAGTTACCATAACAACGTAATGTTTATATTATACAGGTATATTACCTTCTTATTCTTGTAACACAAACAAAAATATAAAAAATGGTACCCAAATGGAGACTTTTGGATTTGATTTTTTTCTGTATTTCGAATATTTTGACTGCACTTAATACAGAATGTCTTGAATGTAATGACAGTTTCTACATCAAGTTAAAAAGTTGGAAAATGCTTTCCAAGTTTTCATGGTACAATCCTGCATTGTTATAAAAAATATCATTTCATTGTGTAAGACTTATATAAGATATTGAAGAAATTCAGTATTTGATTCAATAATACATGTGAGGTTTTTGTCTGTCCTCTGCTGATACATTGTATGTTTGTGGTTAGTCGTGGCCAGAAGATGCCTTGCAAGCTGTAGCTTTGCGGTTCCTGGAGGATGTTGAGCTTGGTGAGGAGGAGCGTGTAGGATGTACCACAATCTGTAAACTATTCCACACATCCACACGAGAGTTGTCATCTCGCTTCTATCTGGAATTAGAGCGACACAACTATGTGACACCCACATCCTACCTTGAACTCATTAGCACTTTCAAATCTCTTCTAGACAAAAAGCGACAGTAAGTCTGTTCAGAATTTCTTATCAAATGATCTAGCAACAATAAAAGTTGAATTTGTAGTTCTAAATGGATTCTTCTGAAACCTGTCTTCATCAAAATGTAATTTATTCAAGATTTGGGGAAAGAAGTACAGACCCTTTAGAATCATAAAATCACTTCAGATATCATAGAGAGTTAAGTTTATTCTAGGTCAAGTCATGTCTGTTTTGTAGACAAAAGCTTCACACTATTTTTGGAATTTTACTGACATTCTAAGTAACCTCATATTCAAAATAATGATTTAAAAAAATGATGATAAAAGTAAATTATTTCTTTTTTCTTCAATTTAGGGAAGTTCAGAAGCAGAAAAGGCGATATGAGGTTGGTCTTGAAAAGCTGCAGTCAGCTGCCTCTGAGGTCGCAGTGATGCAGAAAGATCTGACAGACTTACAGCCACAGCTGGTTGTCGCCAGTAAGGAAGTTGATGAGATAATGGTGGTCATTGAAAAGGACTCTGTGGAGGTGGCCAAAGTAGAAAAGGTAAAATATAAAATAAGTGAGGCCTAAACAACAAAGGCGTTAGGTTTACAAGGAAATCCTGGAGTCTGTAACAGGTCAGTTATATATATAATAAGACAGGGCCAAAACATCTCACAAAGCCTGATTGGTTATATATGATTGGCCAATATATATCACAAAAATAGTAAAAATCTTATCTGCAAAGACTCATTTCTGAAGTAGTTTTGTTATAACATAATTTGTATATTTATGAAATATTAATATTTCCCTTTTACAAGAATGAATGCAAATGTAAGCATATAAAAAATCATTTGTATTAAGTTATTTGAGTAAAAACTGCTCTACTGTACACAGACATCAAATAAGAAATAAACTTTACAGGTTGTGAAAGCTGACGAGGCAGTAGCGAACGAACAAGCTAAAGGAGCCAAAGCAATTAAAGATGAATGTGATGCTGACCTGGCAGAGGCTATCCCTGCTCTCAATGCTGCCTTATCTGCTTTGAACACACTCACTGCACAGGACATTACAGTCGTGAAAACAATGAAAAGTCCCCCATATGGCATCAAACTGGTGCTGGAAGCAGTGTGTGTCCTCAAAGGTATCAAACCTGAGCGTATACCAGACCCAAGTGGCTCAGGGAAAAAGATTGAGGACTACTGGGGCCCCTCCAAGAAAATGTTGGGCGACATGAAATTCTTAGAAAGTCTGAGAGAGTTTGACAAGGTAAATAGAACCCTATTGTCAGTACAAAACATGCTCTGTTGGTATCCATTGTAATTTCTTAATATAGATTTATTCAAATACTAATTGTCAAATTTGAATCAGTCATTCCTTCATAATAATTTTTTTATTTTCAAGTTTTTCATGACAATTAACAAACCTGACCCTTGTGAAATTTTACAGGATAACATACCAGTGGCTTACATGAAGCAGCTACGTGCCAAGTACATGAATAATCCTGAATTTGACCCTGACAAGGTCCGAAATGCCTCCACTGCCTGTGAAGGTCTGTGTAGATGGTGTCGCGCCATGGACGTGTATGACAGGTAATTTTACTAAGAGAAGCTGACAGATTTGATAAAATGCTTGTTTGGGTCTAAATATCACATCAGGTTACATTTCGGCAACTCTAAAGATAATTTCGAGTGCAACAGTACTGAAATGCACTGAATTTTGTAAGGTAGTTTGTCATGTTGCCTGATCTTTATTTGGAAAAAAGCTTACTAGGTCTCTGTCATATTAGGTAGGGTCTATACAGGTGTCAGAGGCTGATGTTTTCTATAGACAAGTTTAAACATGTCTTTCATAATGATTAGTTATTATTGAAATGTCTGATATGTAGTTTTCTTATTGTTCATACTTAATCTTTCCGTTGACAGAGTGGCAAAGGTTGTTGCTCCCAAGAAGATCAAACTGAAGGAAGCAGAAGGAGAGCTTGCGACTGCCATGGCCTCACTGGAGAAGAAGCGAAGCTCACTACGAGAGGTCCAAGACAAACTTGCCAAGTTGCAATCAACTCTTGAGAATAACAAGAAAAAGAAAGTGGACCTAGAGAACCAAGTAGACATGTGTACAAAGAAATTAGAGCGAGCAGAGCAGCTGATTAGTGGACTCGGTGGAGAGAAAGATCGGTGCGTTTGAGAAATTTGTCTCTCCTAATAGAACCACATGTAACAGTTAAGAGTGCTGCTGAACTTAAATAAAAAGCTTTTAATCCTAGATTGGGAAAGAATATTTAGATAATACTTGTAGAAAGTCATGTCTCAGTACAAGTTACAGTAAATCTCAGTAAAAGTTTTACTGAAATAATCATTTTACTAGTCCTAGTTTTCCTACATAGAACATTTTGTTATTATGTTACTTTCTATTAAATCTTCCAGAAGTGAAATGCACTTGATGTTTCCCTTCTTTAAAATCTCAAATTCTTTCTCAAAATTTCAATATCTGGTAGTTTCATCAGGTTTTTTAATTATGAGCTATTTTAACATGTACTGTTATCTTTATACATGTGTTATCTCCCTTTGTACAGATGGGGTCAGGCAGCTCGACGCCTTGGTATCCAGTACAATAACCTAACAGGAGACATCCTCGTCTCTTCTGGAATTGTTGCTTATTTAGGAACCTTTACATCGGCCTTCAGACAAGTAGGTTTAGTTTAATTAGTAACTGTTAAGTATGAATGAGCACAGATCAGTAGTCTGTATTTTGTGTTGGTTGTAGTTTTCAAAATGTAGATATTGTTATTGCCCTTTCTTTCTTATTACTCTAAATTCATTTGATGTCAGATCGTGTAGACACTCGTGATAAACTAATAGACAGACTTTTCATAGAAAATATTCATGAACAATATAACTTGTTACAAACTGATTCCTAACATTATCTACCTACAGGACCAGACCCAAAGCTGGATAGAGTCCATCAAGAGCAACGGTATTCCTTGTTCCAGTGATTTCTCTCTGATTAATACCCTGGGAGAACCTGTTAAGATTCGTGCCTGGAACATTGCTGGACTCCCAACAGACAGCTTCTCCATAGAAAATGGAATCATGTTGTCGTAAGTTTTTGCAATACTAAATAGCAGACTCATAGAAATACAATTGATTTAAAATTTTTCAAATTCTTAAGTAGTATATGTTTATACAAAACAAGCTATTCTCTAGGTTAACATTTTTAAAAAATACTTGCTGTTCAATGAATTTTGACTCCTGTCTACTATTTTTGGTTTTCATCTCACCAGCGACTTTTCATATTGCAAAGCAAGACTTTTGTGTTACTTTTCTGGTGGTGAGAGTAGTAAAAATTTCCCTTTGAGGTTTTGTGTTTAGAGCCTACACTCAAAAAGTGTTATCCAACTTATATAATGACTTGGACTATCCAACTTTTAACATACATTTCAGAGTATTTTTTTCTAAAAGACTACAATACTTAAAAAGCAGAACAAGTGAGACATTTTACAGTATCTGGTTTTGTGAAACTGTAGCAGGATTGCCTTAACATGTTACATGTTTATTTTTTATCAGAAATGCCCGTCGTTGGCCATTGATGATTGATCCACAAGGACAGGCAAACAAATGGATCAAAAACATGGAAAAGGCAAACAACCTTCATTGTATCAAACTCAGTGATGGCGACTTTGTCCGAACATTGGAGAATTGTATCCAGTTTGGAACTCCGGTAAGACATGCTTTGTTTGGTAACAAAATATTCACCACACTTTTGATTTTTTTTAAGAAGCATGTTTGATTTAGTTTATATGAATATTATGTTGATGAGTACTGTGGTTATATACTTACAGGTTCTACTAGAAAATGTACAGGAAGAGCTCGACCCTCTACTGGAACCACTGCTGTTGAAACAGACCTTCAAACAGGGTGGTAGTATCTGTATACGACTTGGTGATAGTACCATAGAGTACTCCCAGGACTTCAAGTTCTATATCACAACCAAGCTACGAAATCCCCACTACCTCCCAGAGACCTCTGTCAAGGTACGTAAAATAGAAGCCAGGAAATCTTCACCATAGAGGCCATGGAAACAAAATTATGATCATATTTAAATTTACATCAGTATTGAAATATTTATCAAAGGACAACTTAATAATCTTGACAATGTGAAGTTTATACTGTCGAGTTCAATGTCAGACATCTTTACTGTCTTCAGGTGACCCTGCTGAATTTCATGATCACACCAGAGGGACTTGAGGATCAGTTGCTAGGTATTGTTGTTGCTAAGGAGCGTCCAGAACTGGAGGAGGAAAAGAATGCTCTGATCATACAGAGCGCCACAAACAAGCGCCAACTGAAGGAAATTGAAGACAAAATTCTGGAAGTATTGTCTTCTTCAGAGGGCAATATTCTAGAGGATGAAACAGCCATTAAAATCATGTCCTCATCCAAAACCTTGTCAGATGAAATTTCAGAAAAACAGGTGTGTCTAATTGTGAAGCACATTTTTCAGTCTTTGATATTTTTTTTATAAAATTGTGTATTTACATTCAAAGCTTTCATAAAGACTACTTGTCTGACTGTTCTGACTAGATAGAAATGTATTCCCATATCCCATGTGACGTCTGAGAGATGTCGCAGTTAAAAGGGAATGCTTGTTTCCTTTCTGACACCTATAAAAGTCTTCTTTTTTCCTCTGACCCTTTAAAATGCTTTAAAGACAGATTTTACTATACTTGTCAAAAGTTTTGACAGGGCACATGCTATGAAATATCTAGATATAAAATTGGTTTGTTTTATTCTATTAGGTCAGTTTGCTATTTAATGAATCTTAGAGTGTATGCTTTGCATGCAATGGATGTGTGTTCTGTCTTTTTCTGTACTCATAAATAGTTTTGTGATATCAATATTCATTTTGTGCTGTTTTAGGCAATTGCAGAGGAAACAGAGAAAAAGATTGACAAAGCTCGTCTTGGCTACAAGCCTATTGCCATCCATTCCACCATCTTGTTTTTCTCAATTGCTGATCTGGCCAATATTGAACCCATGTACCAATATTCTCTAACCTGGTTCATCATGCTCTTCGGAATGTCAATTGAGAATGCAGAAAAGTCCGATGATCTGGAGAAACGTTTGAAAAACCTGCACAACCATTTTACCTATTCTCTGTATTGTAACATCTGTCGGTCTCTGTTTGAGAAGGACAAGGTAAGCGAATCCTTGAAAGTTATCTCCCTTGTTAAGTGTCTTGCCAAATGTACATCTTTTTCATGACGAAATTGTGCAGAAATGTTATAAAAGAAAATATTCTCAACAGATTGACAAAAACTTCTACAGAATTTAGGAGAAAAAGTGGGGAAAAAAATCCTGGTTGTGCAAATGATAAAAAAAACCCATGATCTATTTGATAAAGGAAAAATTGCAGAATTAACTTGGAAATCAAATTTCCTTATTTCTTTCAGCTGCTGTTCTCATTCTTGTTGGCTGTCAACATTCTTAAACATGACAAACTGATCAATGAAGAAGAATGGCGGTTCCTCTTGACTGGAGGAATAGGTCTGGATAACCCACACAGCAACCCTACCTCCTGGCTGCCATCCAAATCATGGGATGAGATCTGCCGTCTTGACGACCTTGAACATTTCAAAGGAATTCGGCAAAAGTTTCTTACACAGAAAGATCAATGGAGGGAGATGTACGACTCACTGGTATGTTTGTCTGAAAATTCTTAGAGCCCTTCATTTCTCCGCCATGTTATAGGGGACATAATGTGTTACCCTACTCTGTCACATCACATTTAAGGGACCTTAATCAAACCTTATATTTCAAGAATGATAATACCTTAAATGAGTGCATGTCGCACGGTCCATAGGTCAAGGTCATTGTTACTATTTATATAAAAGCTAAAAGATGAAATAACATCACTCAAATTGACTTAATTTCCTTGAGGGCCTTTGATTTCACTTTACACAAAGGTCAGAATGCCTAAATGACTTTGTGTTTTAATGTCACTTGTATTGTTTCTAGAAAGTTGTTATGCAATGATACATAGAAGCATTATCACAGAGGCAGCCATTTTCTAATTACCACTGTATTCATATCTAAATTGTGTATGAATATATATTATAAAGCTTTGAACCTGGTTTGATTTTTTCTCATGCTACTTGTTTTAGGAGCCCCAAAATGCTAAGATGGCAGGTGATTGGGAAGAAAAACTCCAGAAATTCCAGAAGATGTTGGTTCTCCGATGTCTTCGTCCAGATAAGGTAAGACATGTAAATCAGCTGTACACATTAACTTTAACTTTCATTCAGGTATTGTCCAATCATTAATAGATAATTCTACAAACAACTTGAAGCATAATACATGGGGTTGTTTTCACAGAAAAGAAATTCTGTTTTCTCTGTTGATTTTATTTTTTACTCAAGTGATCGTTATTTTTATAATTTCAATCCAAAACTGACCAAAGAGAACCACATAAAAATAGCCACTTTAAGTGAATTTGTGTTTTTATATACATGTTTACACATGTCTATTGTTAGTTATTAGTGCCATGATGATTATTGTTATGTATGACTGATTGTGAAGAAGTAGTTAAAACATTCACATTATTTTAGATAATTGTAAAAAATAATTTTCGTTCTGTTTTTACAGGTCGTCCCAGCTGTCCAAGATTTTGTGGCAGAGAAAATTGGGAAGAAGTTCATTGAACCACCTCCCTTTGACCTTCCCAAAGCTTTTGCTGACAGTACATGTGCTGCTCCTCTCATTTTCATTCTGTCTCCTGGTGCAGATCCGATGTCGTCTCTCCTCAAATTTGCCGATGATCAGGTGGGTGCACTGATGATACAGATAGTTCAATGATACAGATATAGTACATAGGGATGTCCTTGATGTCCTAGTTCTTCAGTCTTGGATTGTTCAGATTTACCTCAACTTATTTAGTGACTTAGATTTTTAAAGATACTCCAACATTAAGCCAAGTTAGCTTTTATCATTTTCAAACATCAACATCAGATAAATGTTTAGATGGAGGGGACTGAGGAGGAGGGACTCATTCACACATCCTTAAATCTCACCATTTGTCAATTAATAAATCCATATACCACATGATGGACTGTTTTGATTTTCCTTGTGTAAATTTCATCTCTATTGATAACACAATTTGCTGTTAGAAGATCAAATCATATCATGAAAAACAATCTATTGACTTTTATTTTTATCATAGCTTTTATTAAATACAATTTTGTTTCATTTTTGTTTTCTGTTTTCTTCATACTTTTGATGATGTAAGAACCTTGAGTTAAGATTTTGAAGATTTAGCCAGATGTTGACTCTTTACTTGAATGCTTATTCATACCTGGATGATGATGTTTCCTTCCAGGGATTTGGTGGGGCCAAATTTGACTCCCTGTCTCTAGGACAAGGTCAGGGGCCAATCGCTATCAAGATGATTCAGAAAGGAGTGAAGGAAGGGACTTGGGTGATGTTGCAGAACTGTCATTTGGCACCATCTTGGATGCCTACCCTGGAGAAAATTTGTGAGGTAAGACATCATAGAATGTGATGACTTCCTGAAAATGATCAGAGTTTAATTCAATTTTTTTTTTCAATTTTTTAAAAAAAAATTTGTGGCATCTCTTATCTCTTTCCATGGCATTATATATTGAAGTATTTATGTATTTTGAATTTTTTTTTCAGTCAAATCTAATCTTATTTCTGCTTTATTGAAAAAAAGTTTGATCATTAAATCAAATCCTTTTAAGTGGTCAATTAAGAGTGATGATTTCGTCTAGAGTGTGAAATTAAAAAGATATCAAATAAAAACAGAAGCTAACATGTGTTTGATGCTACAGAAGAAATAGAAATATTTTATCCTTTTTTTCATAGGATCTCAACCCAGAACAAACCCATCCAGACTTCCGTATGTGGCTGACCAGTTATCCAGCTTCCTTCTTCCCAGTGTCCATTCTACAAAATGGTGTGAAGATGACAAATGAGCCGCCCAAAGGGTTGAGATTCAACGTCCTCCGGTCATACTTAACTGATCCGATTTCTGACCCAGAGTTTTTCTCTTCTGTCAAGAATCAGGTAGGTTATAATCAAATGTGAAATTATACTTCCTTTCTTTCAGAAAACAACAACTTTATCAACTGATATTAATTATCATTGTTAGTGAGAATGAAATTGTTCATGGGAAAAAATCCATAGTATTGTTGATATCATATGCCTACATATTGATAGATATATATTTTCCATGAATTCTTGAACACCGTTTTATATAACTGCTCCTGACTTTTACTTTCAGTATGCCTGGAAGAAGCTTCTGTTTGGTTTGTGTTTCTTCCATGGTATTGTTCAGGAGAGAAGGAAGTTTGGACCTTTGGGCTGGAACAACCCCTACGAGTTCAACGAGACTGACTTGCGTATTAGCGTGCAGCAATTGGCAATGTACTTGAATGAATACACGGTAGGAAACACATTATTGGTCCCAGTTTTCTGTTTGAAAATAAAATTGTATCATTGTCTTTACTAAGACGGGGAAAAAAACTCAACTGCATCACCTTTTAAGATTTTACTTTGAAAGCAGTTTTGTCATCTGAACCCAAAACCTCCTTCTATAAAATTTTGAAAAAATTGTTTTAAAACCCATATTAATTTCTGTGGACAGGATATCCAGTACGATGCCATCCGTTACCTGACTGGAGAGTGTAATTATGGAGGGCGTGTTACTGATGAGTGGGATCGTCGTACTCTGCACAGCATTCTCGACAAATTCTACAGCACCAACATCATTGAAGACAAAAACTACAAATTTGATGAAACTGGCGATTATTTCTCTCCCAATGACCTTGATGTAAGTTTTGAAAAGAAAATAAACAATAAACAAGAAAATAAACCACTTCAAAATATGCTTACAGGATTACTTATGTTTAGGGCACCTGTTTCTTTGGTTGTCTCCCTTGTGCTAATTCATGAATCAGTTTTACATGTCTTTGTTTGTTCATGGGTGTTAATAATATACACTTATGTGAAAGTGTACCAGATTAACTTAGAAAATATGATTTTGATCTTTTTGAAAATAAAAGATTTCAAGTTCCATGTAAATTTTGTTCCCCCTAAACTGAAACATGTGCTTGGATATGTCATTCCAGTATGAGGGAACACTGGAGTTTATCCGTAACCTGCCATTGAATTCTAAACCTGGAATCTTCGGTATGAATGACAATGCTGACATCACTAAGGACCAGGGAGAGACACGCCTCCTTTTTGACAACATCCTCCTGACACAGGTAGGCGTCGCCTCTTTCTAAGCCTCACCTTTGTTTTACCCTTCCCCCTTGGTGAACTGTTGAGCTTGTAGTGACCATGATTTGCCAAGCTTTACAGTTTGACCTCATTTGATTTAGTAGATTTTAAGGAACCCTTTGTGTTTTATTTCTAACATATCGATACCCCTGTTGATTTATTCACTGCTGTTTTCAAAACCATTCTAGATTTTGTTTTTGATTTGATTGCCACCTATAACCCAGAATTTGGTTGATATATGATATGACTTGAGCGCATTGAAAACCTGTAATGTTGTTTTGTAAAGAGGAAAATTGTTCAAAATTGTAAATTTATTACAGCTGTCCACAAAATTAAATACAAAAATTAGGTTATAAAGCAAGTTAATACTTACAATAAAAAGACAAAAAATAGTTTTTTCAAATTCCTTCCTAAGAGGTATTTTGGTATGTTTGATGTTTTACCTGAATCTCCATTTGACTTTAACGCACTTGTCATATCATTAATTAGTAGCTGTTTTGTTTGTTGATTTTTTAAATATTTTGCATTGATTTGAAACAAATTTCTGTCAGAAATGTACCATATAATAAGCTTGGATGACCAACACAATAACAAAGGAATGGGCTTATTACAACCAAATGGTATATGTTAATATTTATACCCAATTACATTTGGTATGGTTGGGCATATTACCTAGGCTCACATTGAATTATCAGTTAGTCTTAAAATTCATCAATATTTCATCAGGGAAAATTCCCAAATTTTATCAAAAATCTTACCCAGTATCCAAAATTTACCAATTGAGTGATGTGGTTTGCACAGTTCACGAACTACACTTAGATATTGACATTTGTTTAGGCCAATTTTCATTTCATTTATTGATAACTACTCTTCTGATTTTCTGACTTTTGGCCGAAAGTGTCACTGAAGATCCCTGGAAGAAAGAAACAGCTGTGTGAGGCAGTTGTATTACTTCATAAACATGTACTGTATTATTGAATATTTTGCACCGTTTACTTGCGTGTCTTCTGTAACTTCTGTTTCGAAGTTGATTGCTACTGATTATTCTGCAGGCATTAGCTATGTTACGAGCGCCTCAAGCGCTGCGCCCGTGGCCTGTCCACTTCAGTAAAGTGGTTTGTACCTGCACAATGTCGTTGATATTGTTGAATTGTTACATCAGAGTGCATTTCATCATCCTGTTGTGATCAGCATGAAGAATTACTCTTATTTTACAAAAATATTCTCTTTAGTCATTTTGTTTTTAAACAGGTTACATTAAAAAGGTAGTCGTCTTATGGAAAAAAAATCTGTTCACAGCAATATATACTACAAAATGATAAGTTATGTAATGATATGAAAAAATATCAATATCTGTGATTTAAAAGCAAAAACTGTAGATTTCTTTTAATAACCTAATGCGGCTTTATAACATTCCCATTGTTGTTTGTTTTTTGTTTTTTGTTTTTGTTGAAAAAATGTGAAAATTCAGATTTTTTTTTGGTGAAAATAAGTTTTTTTTCTTGAAACAGTTTATTTTTTAAGAAGTTAATTTTAGATATATAAGTAATGAGTCCATAAGGAAAATTCTGGTTCAGGAAAGAAAGAAGTCTTTTTGTATTTTTTGATTGGATTTAGATTTGGCATCTGTGTCACATAACTTTGCATGTACAATATCTTTGTTGTATTTTACAATATTGTGATAAATACACTGAAGGTAGGAGGTAATTCAATGTGATAATTTTGATACTGTTTCCATGTTACACTGGAACACTGATGAGGAACCTTGATAATGGAGTGATATTTCAAGATATCATTTTATTTCTAAATGAGAATCTATATTTTGCATGTTTTTGATCTAAATTTTTAAAATTGTTGATGTACTAATAATGCTTGGTAGGTTAACATTTATTTTCATTGTTAACCTTTTTAATTTCATTCACTGAGTATCATTTTCTTGACTTAGATATTTATCACCAGTAAAATTGACAATTAAGGGTTAAAGGTCCTAGGGATTGTTTTCATTAAGTGTCCCACTACAGCAACGTGGTATTGATGGAGGCAGCAAAATTATATTTTCGTACCACAGCTTAATTGTCATCACTTTCATTATGCATGACATCACCATATAAGGTGATTTAAGTCAAGGACAGAATAAGGGTTCAAAGGTGACAAATAGGAGTTGTGAGGTCAAAGGTGAAAAGGTTAATTGTATACAGTTTCTGTTGGCTGTCACCTTTGTATGTAAATACGGACATTTTATTAATTAAACTAGTGCTGAATGATTTGTTGTATGCATCTTGAAAACATCAAGGTCATAAAGGTCATATCATATTTTGAAACCAGAAAGTGATGCCTTTTTTCCCCAAGTTTTTTTTATAACTTCAGGCTGAAGTTAACATTCATAAATCCTTTAATCTTTTTTTATCTTTAAGAGATTTTCCTTGTTAATTGGGTTTTTTTTTATATTTATTTTTTGTAGATGTGCATTTTCTTTTCAATAAAGGCATTTGTAAAGCATGTTATTTTTTACAATACTTTTTATTGCAATTAAAAATATAAGAATTTAGTTTCAGGTACTTCAAAATTTACAAATTAAGTTGTATAAGTGTGGAAAATATAACAACGATGAAAAAGAAAAAAAAATCCTCAAAGTTTTCACTATAACTACCTGGTATTTATTTTATAAAGCTGCCATTTCTGTTGAAGTCGGCATTACTGATTCAGTTGACCCATTGTTTTATAAAATGATTTTCATAACATGATTGAGAACTGTATTACATATCTCAGTTTCCTTGGAGACAAAATTTGCTGATATTTGAGAGAGGTTGGAGAAAGATTTTATTTTTTTTTATCAGTTGATTGTCTATTAGAATATTACAGGGGTAAAAACACTTCTGGAAGCTCCCAAATGGCCAAAGCCTTGGCAGATAAACAGTTGTCATGTTTGTATATGCACCTTTTTGTTGTGTGAGTGTGTCAATGGTTGTTGTATGAGAGTGCATCAGTGTTGTTAAGAATACACCCTACAAGGAATTTTTAGGGTGCTAATTATAAACCTGAAAGTGAACTTTGGTTTTCTTCTTCATCTATATATTATGGAATGATATGGCAGAAGGCAGGAAATGTTTTGAAGTGAAGATTTGAACAAGGATTTTTACATATATTCAGAGCTTTGCCATTTGAATTTTCTTGAATTTTGTAGAATACTTCACTTAATACATTGTATCATATACATATATTTGCCACAGTAGTTTTAAACATGAACTAATGCAATGATTTTCTTGTTTTTTCATTTTATTTCGTGTGGTTTGTGTGTGGTTACGACTGGTGTCGGCAAATAAACGAAAACAAACAATATTAATCACCATGGTAACAGAAACGGGTAAGACCTGAGATATCACCACAATATGTATATAGTTTTTCTCTCTTTACAGAGTTCTCCTTCAATTCTCTTCAACTTCTTTTCCAAAACATATCAACTTGTTGGTGCTTCTTTTATGATCATTATTTTTCGATTTTCAAAAAATTGAAAAATTTATTCTCATTATACAGTTACTTGGAAAACAATGTACCAAGTAAATGTTCTTCTATCAATTAAACCCTATAACATTCATGTTTTTTTTTTTTTTTTAATTTTTGACTTTCTTGTAAAACAAGTTCGAAGGTTTTTTTCTGATTTTATTCAGTCCAATTCTATTTGATATGTTTTGGAAATCAGTTGTATTTTGACACATATACCTATTTATAGATACACATAGTAGTTATTACTAATAGATCCAAGGTGATTTGCATTATAGCTTATAAGCACACCTGTCCTCACCTGTAAGGGGACCAACTAATGCTAGACTAGCTTAAATTACTTACAATGTATATATACAAGGTATCCTACAGTTATTACTAACTGGTCACATGGTATGGTCACTATCAGTGTAACAAATGCCACTGACGCCTTAGAAACAGGTGCCATCAACTAGGCAACAACAGCTACCATGGCAATGTTTTTTATTATTATCTGTGGAAAAATTACCATGTAGGATAAATTTATTGGCTAAATAAGCTGGATATCATCTGATCTGTAACTATAACTAAACTGGGTTTTAAAGATTCTGTAAACAGTCCATCACAGCTTATGTGGGGTCTTCCTCTGGTAACTCCTGATTTCCCCCTCCAACCAAGCACGGCACATCCTTTAATGACACAGCTGTTAATAGCATGCAAAAAATCCTATTTGCAGAACAAACCTCACATCAGTTGGAACAAAAATTATTTTAAGAATCAGATATGCTTGTTTATTACAAGGCCTTTGCTGGCGCTGAGCAACTGACATTCTTTACCAAAGATAAGAATAGCAATACTGTCTATTATAATGATTATAATGTGTAATTCTCAATCAATCTCAATATTGTCTTCAATTTCTTACTTGATTAATATTATCAAATAAAAAATTGTGTTCCATTCAATCTGTGGATTCTGATGGATCAGGGGTTAATTTCTATATTTAGTAGTGTACGTGTTATCCCATTTACAAAAAAATGGAATCCTGATATTTACATCAGGAAAAGCTGTCTGAGAGATTAGGATAGAGGCTAGTTGTTTTTGGATATATGGAAGTAAATCGTTAAAAAGTCAGGTTTTATATGCCCTCCATTTTTTTATCGTTGAAGAAAAATGAAAAATTGAATATAATTTTACAGAACCTAAGAAAGTAATGGTGTGTCATGGCATACACTGATTATAATTATGTATTGCTGGAAGAAAAATAAATGTAAACAGTCAAATACCAATTTTACAATAAAGAGTACATCATAATTTCTGAAGTATGTACATTATATTAAAACTTTGAAGCCATATTGAAAACAAAGTCACCACAGACAGCTCAGATACTCTACACCAAAGAAATATCAAAATGGGCTGTATATGGGTGTATCAACAGAAAAATTCTATGACACATTTCAAGATATTAACAAGTGATTGGATGGTGTCCCATGCATGTGAGAAACAGGCTATTCAACTCTTGCTAGTTTCCTTAAACTGGTAAACATTAACAGCATGCATGATTTTATTTAGCTAGCTGATGATTTTTTTCCACAACAGATGGATTCCTGATTGGAGTTTCAGACTTATCATTGATATATCATAATCTATTTATGTATCTCTGGAAACTTTGGAATATTTTGCATAGTTTTACATATATATTTTGCAGCAGCTCAAAACATTTAATTTGCAGCCAATATCACAGTATTGCTTTCATGATATTGATTTTTTCAAAATTAAATATTTGTGGTGTATTTGATTTGGAGAACAACTTACAAGGTTAAAGGTTAAAGGTTACAGGTTAAAGACATTTAAATTTAAATGTACGATTATGTTATATATCTGTTTTTGTGTAACATTGTGAAGACAAGTTTTGGCAGAAAAGCAGTGCCAATTTATTGTAAATTAATGACCAATATCTGTGTTTAAAAGAAATTCTAAATATGGAGAATAAAGCTTAAATTACAATTCAAGTCAGAGGGAAAATGTGTTATGCAGGATTGCTATATTTGTAGGAAAGACGATAGTCTATTTGCAATTTACATTTTAGCTAGGTACTTAATTCTAGATTTTAAAAAAAACAGCACAAAAACGTTTCATGCATGATTTCGCTATGAGTGTTAATGTATGATTTAATACTCATATCTATTGACTCGTTTATATCGACTTTGATTTCTTAACACAATTTCTCATTCTTATTCCTGACTCTTCAATTTATCAGGCTTTCTGACTTCAATTTTCTCATCTACAACTTCTAGTTTAAGTAAATTTAATTATTTTTACTGTGCACTTTGAAGATTAAAGGACAGAAAACTGGTCTATAGTTATGTTAAATTTGTAGTGAAAATACAGAGATGATTTGTTACAACAGTGTTGTAAAGTCATTTTCCGAGGCAAATGTTGTCTTCAGATGTAATATAATTCAATTTACTTTATCTTGGAGGCTTGAAGTTACAGAAGAGAGGAAAAAGGAATGTTGATAATTAATTTTGTTGATTAATAAAGAATATGTTAATCAAATAACACATGTTTATGTCATTGATCTTAAGAAATCATCCATCAATTTCATTATCAATTAGACTGATCATCCGGTAAAGTTTGGCTCGCCTGCTTTTAAAAAATTTGAACAAAATGTTAATTTTTTGTCCACTTGGACCTCTTCCACTGCAGGCTAAAGCTTCATCTGAGGGAGGCAAATCCACTGACGAAGTTGTAGATGAAGTGGCAGCAGACATCCTGTCAAAGTTGCCACCAAACTACGATACAGATGCAGCGCTAAGGAAATATCCAACATCATACAAACAGAGCATGAATACTGTTCTTGTCCAGGAAATGGTGCGCTTCAACCGCCTCCTCGTCACCATCCGGTCTAGCCTTGTGAACATCAGGAAAGCACTCAAGGTCAGTTTGGAGGAAAGTCTTTTGAAAATAATTTTGAAGATTCTTTATACAGGACCTCCATCATGGCAAGCTAGTAAGACAGTCATAGAAATAACAACTAGAACACAAGATGTGAATTGAATATGGCCGTTTATTATAGTAAACATCATTTGTTATTTAGTTAACAATTTATCATTTAAACAGACCAAACAAGTCTTAGATGGGGTTCATAATCTGCCATAATGATTTCTGCAAAACTTATGCATAAATAAGTTAAAACAAAAGTGACGCAAAATCATCCCCTCTGTATGAAATAGAAACTTAGCAAATTGCTTCAGTAACAAGCTTAAAGTATGAAAAGCAAGATAAATTCTTTCTGGTCAAATGTCGAGATTTTGTTTTCTTAAATGTGAAAATTCCAGATCTTTTTCGTTATCATCGAATTTCAATTTGTCATTCTGTGTACAAAGATTTTCACAAAGTAGATCATGTATGCAGAGACTACTGTTTAAGATAGAAAAATGTGTACTTAGAGATCAATGCTAGTAGAGACCATGATCATATGTTCTTGTAAGTTGTGCTATGGTCACTTTTGTTATTTGAGCGAGGCTAGTAAGTCCACATGTTTGGTGGTCTAAGATGTCACAGGTCGTTGGGTCATAGGTCATTAGGTCATAAAAAGTCAGGTTATTCTGGGGAAATGATTTTTACAATTAAGGTATAAACTATCACTTAAGTGTCCTATATGTGTCAATTCTACATGTTTGTTTTTGCTTCAATAAAAGGGACTCGTTGTCATGTCTGGAGATCTAGAGGAAGTCGTCCTCAGTATCCTGAAAGGTGTTCCCCCTGGTATGTGGATGAAGAAATCCTACCCCTCACTGAAACCATTAGGAAGCTATGTCAACGATTTCCTGGCTCGACTCAAGTTCCTTCAGGTAATCATTTTGATCGCTTTATCAAATTCTTATCTTTTTCAGAAAAAAGAACTAAAAGTTCCATGATTGATCAATGGAACACTTAGTAAACTATTACTAGATCTATAGTCAATAACTGTGTATCTGTGTGATTTTCATTGTTAATGTAGGTAAATTTCTATTTGGTCAGATATCTAAAAGATTAATTGATATGGTTTAATAAGATCCTAACTTGAACAAAACATTTAATCTCAAACAATCTTCATATAAACTACACTGAATCATTTATTGGTTGTCAAGGCTAACAAAAATAAAATTTCAAAGACAAGTTTCCTAAAATTTCATTGAAAGGAAAACAACATACAGTACTGTATTCTATATAATTTGAATGGTCCTTAATTCATGTATTAATGATATTTGACAAATTTCCAGGACTGGTATGATCAAGGACCACCTCCAGTTTTCTGGATCTCAGGATTTTACTTCACACAAGCCTTCTTGACTGGTGCCCAGCAGAATTATGCTAGGAAATACACCATCCCTATTGATCTTCTCAGCTTCGACTACGATGTCTTGGAGGATAAAGATTATGACACAGCCCCAGATGATGGTAAAATTTGACCTTGAAATTTTGAAATATAACTTTTTAACCACTCTGTAATGTAGAGACATTCATATTGATAATGTCTCCCCTTTGAATGTCAGTTTTTAAAAAGTTTCTATTAGTGGCACTTGTTTGCATCACATGATCCAGACTCAAAATGCCAAGGTCAGTGTAAGTTTGAAGGTCATTCATGTACCACATCCTGCAATAATCTATGGGAGCCAAATACAAATTCTTATTGAAAGTTAGAGGGTGAGCTTATACTACAGGACAATGAAATAACATTTGATTGTCATTCTGCTAAACAGCAATATATACGGGGCAGGCTTATTACCAGGCATGGGTTACTTGTGGGATAAACAATGGATTTAGAGGCCGACACACCTCAATCACTTTATGTAACAAAATTTTCTAGAGAAAGGCAATTACTGTAAAAATCTATGACATTAACTTTTATTTTGTTAAGCATATTAATTTTATTCCTGATTTCCAGGGGTGTATGTGTATGGCCTGTTTGTGGATGGAGCCAGATGGGACAGGAAAACCAGGTTATTGGCCGAGTCAGAACCCAAGATACTATTTGACCCCTTACCTAAGGTAAATCACACAAATTTTCATTCAAATTAGAATTCTAAACAGAAGATACTTCATACATTCCTATAGATAGCAGCTCTTAAAGGAAATGTGTGTTTTGTCTTTAACAGGATAAAATTCAGTCATTCAATAAAATCAAATTAAATAAATCATTAAGATCAAATTAAATATAATTCAGCAGGACAAATTACTACATGACTTTCCTGTCTTGTGTTATAATACAGCTAACAATACACTAACATAGTAAAGCTACTGCAACTTTATTTCTAAGTAAAATCACATGACTTCCTAGGCATGTGAAAAAATTAACATATTCAATCGTTTGATATGATGCTTACCATAGACCTCATATAATATTTTTCTTATTTGATTTGTTATTAAAAAATCAAACATGATCGTTATATGATCACTCGTGTTTGATCCTTGTTTGCTCAAGCAAAGTTTACATTGTGGCAAATTCTGTATACAAAATTTTAAAGATATTTCAATTTTTTATGTTAATTAAGGTGTGGGTGAAACCAATAAAGAAATCAGACATCCCAGATAAACCAATATACAGATCTCCGATCTACAAAACAAGTGCACGTCGTGGTGTTCTCTCTACCACTGGTCACTCTACAAACTTCGTCATTGCTATGAGTGTGCCCTCAGACCGCCCACAGCAGCATTGGATTGGAAGGGGTGTGGCTATGCTGTGTCAGCTCGATGATTGATTGCTTGTATACAGCAAAAGGATTGGAGCCAACTTCAGACTTTACTTATATTTATATATATGTTATTATGGTAATAAAACTTGTCAATCAACGTGTTAGGGGCGTGACTTCATTTATTATGCAAATGAAGATCCTGGAACATCGTATTCTGAAGGGAAAATATTGAGACTGATTCCCCAAAAGTAACACAAGTTTTGAGTGTGACACATTATTTTATTTTTTGTTATTTAAGTATTACCATTTATTACCAGTACAAACAAAGGTCTGACAATATATTTTTATTTTTGCGAATAAATGTTATCTTGATCATACGTGTTGAATTTCCGTCCTGTTTCAGAAACTTCACGGCTACAGTTACAACAAAGAAGTTAACTTATTTGGATAATTTTGATATATATACGATGTGGTATTATCCCTAATTATACATATATCTATTTTAAATATTTGTATATTATTGAAATTGCTTTATCTTCTGAATGAGAGATAAATTATAGCATAGTATTGTTTTCAGTTATCTTTACCACAGGGTTTGCCGAAGACGTATTTTTATATTACTTCTGTGAGAATAGTCTTGTGCTATTTCCGTCCACACTTCTCATATGATATTAATGTTTTAAGTTATTTCTTTTTGAATATTGTTACATCATATTGTCATATTGTTGAGTTGTTTTAAAATTCAAACATAAGACAAATTTAAAGAGTTTCTGAAATTTTTCTCTGCAGGTTTGACAATTTGTTGAAGACCAAACACTTTCAGTCTTAAAAAAATAATTGGATTTTTAAGGATTTTTTTTTTCTTATTTTAAAAGAAAATTAATTCCTCTAATTTGTTCAACAGTTGTGAGAAATTTAAAAATGGTCTTTATATATCATAAAATCTGTTGTTACTGAATGAAATAACGAATATGTAATGATATAGAGATAATATCTGAATGTGCTAATCTTTGTTAAGCCAATATCCACTTTAGTGGAAACACACTGTGATATTTAAAAGTAATCATGTCTTATAATTTTAATATATTAACTGAATTTGTAACTAGTTTGTAAATATTTCATACATTCCTGATTTTCAATCACTTCAAATAATTTGTTGTTTATATGCATCTTTTTTTTTCTCATTATATGCTTTAATGGGATACTTTAACTAACTTCCAGGAATTTTCACATATTTAAAATCTTAACTTTAATCAAATTAGTGAGGATTTGCATTCACACTTTTGTCACAGAATTATATATTTACCACAGTTCTTTACTATCTACTAGATTCTAGCCATAAATTTGTCTAAAATTGAGAATCACTGAGAGATGAGTTTGGAAGTATTGCAAGAAATTGTCCTTCTGTCCACGATTTAAGGGTCCACAATATAACTTCACTAATTAAACCAGCAAAACGTTTAATTGTTTCCAAATGTGTTAAATCTGAGAGGATTTTTAGGTTGGTTTTTTTTTTACCTTTTCAAGGAAATTCTGCAGGAAATTTATTTTATCTCTCTAAATAGGCTTAGAGGCTAACCGCAGAACAATTTACTTGGCAAAAAAGAACAGTGCCATTTGTTGCCATGTCTGCTTAAACTTCAAATAGGTTTATAATCAGACATGGGCTTATTGCCGGGTCAGTGTTTACAATGAACCATATAATGGAGGACTATAGGACAGGCAGGATACAGAGATCCTATATACTGCTTTATCAGATTTAGTGTGCCTTTTATAAATAGCAATACTTGGCTGACAGAAAACTGCTGTATAGACATTAGTGTGCCTTTTTTGTAGCAATACTTAGTTGAATTTTACAACTATTTCGAAACTGCTGTTTATAACCCTAGAGTCTCTGAACTTCCTACTGTGATTAACACGATCTGTTAATATTATAGAATGTTTATATGTACAGAAATGTGAAAAGTTGTCAAAAATAAATGCAGATTGATGCCGAGTCAGATTTTGTTCTTATTTCTCTCATCTCGTACCGACACAGAAGCAAGAAAATGCTGCCATATTAAGGAAATCTCTTTTTAAAACTCCAAACACCCTCAAATATAATAAAACCATGTGATCCAAAAGGGTAGGCGTCTTCTGCTTCATTGATGGCACAAGACATGTAAATCTGACTGATATGGGAGAATAGTGGACTGTCTGCCTAAGATATCTTATTAAAGATGGTTGATGTAGAGGTTCTACAACGAGTGGCAGTTGATTATCATCGTTATCTAACTTGAGTGATTTAACTTTTAAATTTAGAAAAGACACGAGGCTTTGCTGAATGTCTTTTTCTAAATTTGAAAATTAACTAACGAGAGTTTGATAACGATGATAATCAACTGCCACGAGTTGTAGAACTTCTTTCTACCATAACCTTTTAACGTAAATATATATATATTGTGTACAACATTGTTTCACCCCCATTGACACTTTCGCGTAAGAATACATCGTAGGTTGTCCGATTGGGTCATTAATAAGCAAAAAGAGACAAAATCGCTATTTTTGAAGCAAAATACAAAATACTTATTTATTCAGTAATCTTGTTTGGAAACACCTCGTTCATTAGAACATTGGAACACGTTACAAAATTACACAATTTTTTAATCTTTTGAATAAAAATAATTTGGAACTAGTTTATTGCGGATAAGAGTAGTGCTTCTCCGGGGGGAAATGAGAATGCAGACACGATTAAGATGACGTGTAATTTCGAGAACTTTTAATCACTTCATCAGAACTGTACATCACCATTGGCCGTTTTCGATCGAAAGATTTATTATTGTGAATGTTGATGGTTATTGTGCCTCCATACACTGGACCACCGATGACAGAATGAAATGGCTGCCCTGTCATATTCGCCGTTGACCTCATGTGGCTGATTGCACATAGACCTATACCCGTTTCAGACGTATCCAACCTAATATCAAAGGTTGGGAAACCAAAATTACTGCATTTACCAATTACTATCCCCTTTCCCCTTCCACACAGTTTTACCGCATCACCGATCTTGACCGCCAACAAGAGTGACAGATCGTCACTGTCAGCCATGTTGATAATGGACAGCAGACGATAAACAATCGCACGTGGCGAAAGTAGTTCGGGGTAATGTCAATGCCTCGTCCAATAGATTTGGCTGTCCCCAATAATACACGTGTGCATTATGCGTATGAATAAACAATGGATATGTTGTTTAATGAATAGTCTGGGCGTGAGATAACATACGCAGGTTATGGTAGAAATGTATTTAATAAACATCAAAATAACTTTATGGGCGTTCCTGATAATGTCACATCGCGACACCTTTCGTCAGTAACATTTGCACTAATTAATAATTAGAAAATAACTTCAAGGACGTTCCTGATAATGTCACATCGCGACACATTTCGTCAGTAACATTTTACACTAATTAATAATTAGAAAATAACTTCAAGGACGTTCCTGATAATGTCACATCGCGACACCTTTCGTCAGTAACATTTGCACTAATTAATAATTAGAAAATAACTTCAAGGACGTTCCTGATAATGTCACATCGCGACACCTTTCGTCATTAACATTTGCACTAATTAATAATTAGAAAATAACTTCAAGGACGTTCCTGATAATGTCACATCGCGACACCTTTCGTCATTAACATTTGCGCTAATTAATAATTAGAAAATAACTTCAAGGACGTTCCTGATAATGTCACTTCGCGACACATTTCGTCAGTAACATTTGCACTAATTAATAATTAGAAAATAACTTTAAGGACGTTCCTGATAATGTCCCATCGCGACACATTTCGTCAGTAACATTTGCACTAATTAATAATTAGAAAATAACTTTAAGGACGTTCCTGATAATGTCACATCGCGACACATTTCGTCAGTAACATCACGGACATAAGTCCGTGGTAACATTTAGGAGATAGTAGGCTTATTTTTATGCAAATACATGTACATGTATAGTTGTATAATAAATATGTCGGTAACGGCCAGCATAGAAATTATCGGAACATAGGAACAAATAGAGATAAGGTTAGATAACAACATGTAGAAATGGGGCTTCACGGGTCACAGGGACTTGTCACTGACTCCCAGCCCATGGACCAATTATAGCGATGTATATTCTTGGGGTCACATATCTTAGTAAACATATATTGAATAGAGTTGAGAGCGTGTTTGAAACGAACAAGGAAAATGTCTACCTAAAGGGAACCTGTATCTGGAACGTAAACAACTCTAACAAAAATCCAGTTCACAATACATCATACAAGCTGCCCGTGGTCTAACTACATGTACATACATGTATTTTTTTCGGAATTCGCCAGGTCAAAACTTTGTCAATGTTTTGCCAATCTCGTTCATCAACACTCATTGGAAAGATAAACCATTACTCTTTAAGGTAATGTAAGCTTTACTAAGAACATCAACTTCTAGAATATCAAAAACATTTTTTATAATATATGTCCAGTGTTCCTTTCTCGGGAGTTATAATCCTTGTTGCTGTAATGCGAACATGTATATATGGATCGTGGGGTGGGAATTTATCCCAAGTCCCTATGGTCTCGATGAAAAATTACAAAACCTAACACTGGGGCCTAGTTTATGACCTCTCTATGGTATACTACTTCCTGGTTAAAGTACATGTAAATGGTGTGATCAAAATGTGTGAGGGTATATATTGGAGTATTAAAAAATACGACTACTGATGTGTAATTTACGAAGGTCATGTTTAGCAGTTGTTATATAATAACTTAGCAGTGCATAATCACGTGCGCAATCTGTAAGAACAGTGACTTGTCCGTATTCGAGTTCTTTAACCGATAACTCCGTCTGTACACTGGGCAATGGTTCGAAACCATATCGCCATTAAAGTTAAAATGCAGGTCCTCAGTAAAGATAATTAGATAATTAGGTCCCCAAGCACCTAAAATATAACTGGGTGTCAAATGAGCATCAGATCAGCAAAAACTATGGATGCAAATGAATCCGTTTCTTCGATACCCCAAGGATTACGATCACTTTCGCCCTCTGCACCTCTAGCATATGTCATGACAAAATAGAAGGCACAAGCGAAGTAATTTGATTTGGGCTAGGAGAAAAAACTGACCAATCACAAGCTGATGTAATCCTTTTGAAGGTTACAAGGGCGAGACACCCAACATCAAAACATTACAATATACCATTATGCGACTTCAAGATCATTTGATAAACATCACAGGATTAAACTTTTCGTTTCGTTTTGTTCACAAGGTGTGACACATGGACCTTCGGGTTTTCCATGACATTTTCCATGGGGACAGAGAGTGAAAGTGATCGTAACCCCTAGCCCCTGAGTGGACTAGTTCACATGACCTTATCAAAACATATAGGACGCTGTTTTCAACACATGACTTTACTCAAGTCAGTTTATTGGTCCATATTTATAATAAAGTTAAGATATTCAAGGCACCCAAAATACCATCGGGCTTTAAAATTCAGATTAGATGCAAGGAATGGCTGGTGGAAATAAATATGTAGCAGAAAGTCTTATCGCTGCAATTAATTGAAGCGTGGAACGTTCTCGCGTGGTAGAACATATTGGAATGCCAAAATAAACGAATGGATTGGGCATGGGTTGTTGAGATTACAATTCAATAGCAATCCTTATTGTCGGATTTCTGTATTATGAATCATCTGCATACATGTATGATAATCGTAACATTCACATGAACAGCACGCGCTATCCATCTCTCCAGTAAAAAAAATCCGACAACGCCGTACAATCTAACAAGGCAACATCTTGTCACTGAAAGTCAAACTCTCCGAACTACCGGTTGGGTGGTTGGCAGGTTTTCCGTCTCCGTGACTTCTCCCGTTACCGTGGTTTCATCTCACCGACAAGTGTCGGTGTTCTGGAGCCGTGAATGGGCGCCATACACCCACCCAGTGGGTGGAGGCGTCAGAGGCAGATTTACACCAATGAAAAGAGAGAACACAAATCATCTTATAAAATTGATAAATCATAAAGCCAGGTACAAACACATCACAAAACCAGAAACCTGGAAGCTCATTTTACCAGTGATATGGCAAACTTTCGTTTCCATGAAAGTCAGCAAACAATGCAATACAAGTTATCTTATCAGATATTGAATCTTCTCCCTAACAAAACGTCTTGAATTCAGAGCTGATACGTTAGACATTTCAATAGGATTCGTATCTTCAACAGCGATAGTTGTAGGTTGCCGTCATATATTCAGCTGCGTATTTACTTGTCATAGGTTAAACTTTCTGAACGTTTTATAACAAATTTTGTTTGTTAGTAATATGAATAAGTAATATTTTTTCTGTCAACGTAAAAAAATTGCATTTGAATTCGTTTTCGTGTTAACAAAATTATTAAACAAAAATAAAAAAAAATAGACCATATTTTGTCGTGTACTGTGAAGTTATAATGAGTTAGTAGTGTCCGGGAAAAGCCTAGTCAGTTTTCTCCTTTTATATCTCTTCTAATTAAGTCAATAATGCGGCTATTTTGATTGTGAAAAATTTAATAAATATCATATTTAATAGTGTCATCAGTAATGACTATATTTCACTCGTGTGTCATATATTTTAGTATCTTTCACGAGTGGACATGTGAGAAATATATTTGTTATTACTGAAGACAATTAAATATCCTCCATATATTTCAGTTATCCCATGTAACAAAACCATGCTTGAAATCATTCAAATTAACAGATTAAATTAGCTTTTGAGCATTAACGTTAACTATGTGCAGTATAAAAATAGCACAGAAAGTTGGTTAGGTCATGGTTGCCAAAACACGACTCAAACACACGATAAAGAATTAAAAAAAAAAAACAGAAAATACTAACATGTCAACTCAACCATTTCTCTTGTACCAGATCCCATTGCGTGCTCTTATACAAGTCCATGAGTACCTGGATAACATATTGTCGAGTTCACACGACCTTTAGGATGATATATAGGACACTGGCCATGTATTTCTGTTTTTAACTTTTGACATGATATCAAAAGTTTAAATTTTAACGAAATTAATTGTCTGCATCGTCAATTTCAATTAATTTTTAGCGAAAGTAAAGCCCCAATTTCGTAGCCGCACCTCTCCTTGCAAGCACCATTTGGGCATATATACTTGACGCTTCAAATGAATTCTTTGGTGACATGGCGGTATTGTCTTTGTTGCATTTGTCTGTGTCAAATAAACGCAACTGTATCGCTCAGTAGTAAATCGGTCACACATCCTTTACAAAGATATAAAAGAAGGAAACACATTCATTATTTTGTAACTTACACAAACATTTGTAATTAATTAATAGAATTAATGAATTAATTAATTAGTAACCGGATATGGTATACAGCTAAGTTAAGATCCAATCTAATCATGCATTCCTCCAAATCACGAAGGCATATTAACTGGGACTAAAAGATTGATTCCAATAAATGATTGACTTTCAAAATTTGGATATTGGATTTTGAGACATAACTTTATTTCAACCGTGAACTTATTAAAACTGTAAAAGTTGGTTACATAGTTCATGATCATGGACTGTCGATCACTACCTCAGATGCATATCGAGCAAAATTGTCTGAACTCCTCTCAAGCTATCGCTCATAGTCTGTACTCTTCACTGATGGGTCAAAGGTCAAGGAAATTACTGCACCAAGATCTTAATTTCTTCCACTCGTCTTTCCAATGATGTCTCTAAATTCTCCATCGAGACATGTGCAAATAAACACGAGGAGATAATAGTGTCAAAACACAATCGTGCGAGCGCTTGCAGTATGATAACCTGAAAAGGACATCACCGTAAAAAAACATGGATTGTACGTGTTCCGGTTACTTGAGGTTACGTTTCTAGGCTCTCCTGATATTCAGTGTCCATTTTCAATTGTAACAAAATAGGGTTTAGATGTACTGTATAGATATACTGTTACAAAATGTTGTTTCAATACTAATGTAACCCAGATACATTAGTCAGTAATCTTTGACTGTTTAACACAGCTGGATTTTCATATGGGATTGGTTGAAATAAGTTAGCTTAAACAATAGTTCGTTTAATGTTCAATAGTATATCAATATAACATATATAGGTAGTTCACAGGGGTGTGGATAATTACTTGCATATATACACTTAAGTTGGTGTAGTCTGGGCCCCGAGAATCTTATCAGTGGGTGTACAGCCTTGGCCAGTTAATTAATTAACTATTCCCACTTCCTTGATAATCAAACTTGTGCAATTTCCCGTTCGGATAGTGGACACCTAGTAGTAGAGTAATTACATGTATTCGGGTCAATTTCAAGTAACAAATTAGCAGCAGGAATCTCAACCTTGCACCTCGAGTACTGGTGGCTATACTTCAACAATCTATCATCTAGCAACAATTGAAGTCCATATTAGGGGATGGCCGGACAAGCTTGGTCCAGAGAAAGACAAAAGGGGTGGGATTGGGGGATCTTTAGGTTAGAGCACACAGCCTTGGGGGAGCCCACCAGATGGACAGTTCTGATACGAGACACAATGTGAAGTACTAGTATATGAACTCTGTATGTTGATGAGATGTTGCTTTTGTACATGTAACATTATTATTATTATTCAACATGTAATAAACATTGCCAACAAGTGCGTGTGTTAACGCCTACTGTGTTACACAATGTCCAGTTTGACCACTACGTTTGAGCACGCGATAGAAAACAAGATAGTTCATTTTGTAACACGCACACATGATAGCGGGAAGAAATGACAAGGCCAGTAGTGATGGAGTCAGTAAAATATCCGTTTTCAGCAACAGATTTTATTTAAGGTAGAGCAAATGTAATTTGATTACTCTAATTCAGAGTTACGAAACAGGTAACATTGATCGCAAACCAATTCAGACAGGAAGCGATTTTTGTTTACAGGCGACTCAAATGCAATGAAACCAGGGCAAAATATGAACCTAAGTAAAAAATAACACGGCACGGAGATTCATGAAAAAGTACAAGGAGGAAAAGACCAGGTGTTTCGGAAGTGTTAGCGTCTTCTGCGTCGTCGACGACACCAGTCATATAAACCTTAGTTAATCAACGTAAGTAAAGTCACGTTCTCAAATGAGAACCTTGTATACAACCATGTAATCAACAGACAAACTAACGAGCATCAAACACGTCCAGCTTCATATCACAAAAAGAGATAGAATATTTCTCTGAGTTCACTATGATTACTGTGTATGTTTATATTAAAAGTAAAAAATATAGAATTTGTGTGGCATGTTCCTATTTTTGACTTTGTATTTGAATACATTTAATAGTTTCTTAAGATCAGTAAATATGATAGCCACTGGAAAAGCAAACTTTAAGCAGTGTCGGAAAGCAGGCACAAAGAAGCAGAGCTGAGAAATATCTAGAATGCTGAAACGAAATAAAAATACGATAGTTGTTCCCTACGTATCAGGAAGATAAGCGAGGCCATACTGGTACGAAAGTACTAAATTTTCGTTCAGAAGGAGTGGAGTTTAACTATTTAAGGTACTTGCTATGACATGCACGTAGTAGCCACAAAGTATGTCAGACACACAGAAAATACCTTATGTAGTACAATTCAATGTGTGAAACTGACATCCGGTACAGAGCTTACAGAGCTATTATTAAATATTTGGAAACCATTTTTATTTCAGACATTCGCAAATTTTCGAAAGGAGAAACGATAACACATTTGTATCAACTAGTAACTGCAGATCTGAAGGCTACAGCTGAATATAAGAAACAAAATGAAGGTCATGTTAATGATGGTTTGCACCATACTTCTATCAGTGCCAAAATAAAACTACTTCACACAGCCCTTCAATTACACTTTTAGATATATTGATAATGTCTTGTCTTAAAATAACAAGAAATCTATCAATTATTACCATTGTACACCAGACTCGTGATTCAAAGACAGGACAGACTCCTCTACATGATCGCTTACCATGATCTTTACTTTCAACGTTACCAATAGGGACAACTCTTAAATCAACTGTGCGATACGTGCGGTGATTTTAATTTTCCTATTGCGAATGTTCTATTTCTGGATAATAACATTCCTGCTTTCCCTGCTTATGAGTGTAAAGGGCGTGTTCACCGTATGATGAATGTCAGTGAACAATGTCGACGTTTGACGGATTTTGAGATGGGCATGTCTACCATGTGGATTGTTTATGTTTGCGAATATGATCGCATTTCCTTGTGCGATATGAAGTTAGATGTCATTCTTCGCATGCTTCATGGTTTCGTTGCTGTAGTCCTTGTTATCACTTTAAAACACCATTAGTTAGTCGAACGTATTAAGATTTACATGACAGGTGTTGTCGATGAAGCAGAAAACGCTTACTCCTCTGGATCAATTGGTGCTGTTCTTCTGGTACCTTTTGAACAGTCAACATAACTCTTTTGAATGTTTTACCCAACTTGTAACTTGGATATTTATTTTAGTTAACGTTTTGATAATTTCCTGTTTAAACTACAAAATAATGTCTATGTTTTCCTTTGTTTATACCAACTTATATACGACCTGATATACAGGAAAGTCTCCTCTTTATAAGCAAGTACATGTGTATATTCCGGTTCTAATCTTAGAACGAAACTTTACATACTTGGTTTGATAATGATTTATAGAGCAGAATGAATCATTTTGTCTTATTCCCAACGATCTCCATGAAAATATCTCTTTGTACATATATTCCTCCTTTGTCATTGATCTAGAGAGTAAATAAAGATTTTTGTTAACATGTCGACATTTAGTTGTCTTTAATACTTTTTACGGACAAAATGGCGACTGAATGTTACATGCTATGGCCTGTAAACATGTCGTCATTCAGTTGTCTTTAATATTTTGTACGGACAAAATGGCGACTGAATGTTACATGCTATGGCCTGTAAACATGTCGACATTTAGTTGTCTTTAATACTTTTTACGGACAAAATGGCGACTTAATGTTACATGCTATGGCCTGTAAACATGTCGACATTTAGTTGTCTTTAATATTTTGTACGGACAAAATGGCGACTGAATGTTACATGCTATGGCCTGTAAACATGTCGACATTTAGTTGTCTTTGATACTTTTTACGGACAAAATGGCGACTGAATGTTACATGCTATGGCCTGTAAACATGTCGACATTCAGTTGTCTTTAATACTTTTTACGGACAAAATGGCGACTGAATGTTACATGCTATGGCCTGTAAACATGTCGACATTCAGTTGTCTTTAATATTTTGTACGGACAAAATGGCGACTGAATGTTACATGCTATGGCCTGTAAACATGTCGACATGTAGTTGTCTTTAATACTTTTTACGGACAAAATGGCGACTGAATTTTACATGCTTTAGCCTGTAAACATGTCGACATTTAGTTGTCTTTAATACTTTTTACGGACAAAATGGCGACTGAATGTTACATGCTATGGCCTGTAAACATGTCGACATTTAGTGGTTGTCTTTAAGATTTGGGACGGATGAGATGGCAACTGAATGTTTCGTTCCATGGGCTAAACCAGATATATGAATAAAATATATCAAAATAATAATTTAACTTTTTCTACATTCAGAAAAAAGGACAAACAAATTGTTTCGATTATAAAACAAAATAAATGAAGTGATAGTTTATTAAATGAGTTACAAGTTTAAATAGAGCAAACAGCGCACGAGAGAGATACCCCACTGTGATAAGGTGGACAAGGAAGACTTCCACACTCGCTGACCACAGCGAAAAGCACCCGTCCGTCCCAATAAGTCATGTTGTACTTCAGGGAAACTGGGTATCTGTCCAAGCAGATATATTGTGATGAAGCCTGGTTATATCCACCCGCCGCTAACCATCCGTGATATTCCAGTGTCCATCCGTCATAACAACGATTTCTTCCAGGAAGCATGATCACGCTTGACCGATTTGTGTGACACAGGACACAAGGCATGGCGTCGTCCACTTCCACAGTTCCGTAGAAATTCGATTCATATTGTACACCATTCACATAAACGCTGCCTTGAGTTGTTGCGTTTTTTTCGTATAAAGGTTCAGGTGGCATGCACAGGAAGTCGCCAGGACCTCCTGTATAAGTGTAATCCGACCCACCTCCAAATCCTACAACGATACAATCCGACCCACCTGTATATCTTACAACGACACATCTACTACATAGGTGTAATCCGACCCACCTGCATATCTTACAACGACACATCTACTACATAGGTGTAATCCGACCCACCTGCATATCTTACAACGATACAATTCGACCCACCTATATATCTTACAACGACACATCTACTACATAGGTGTAATCCGACCCACCTGCATATCTTACAACGATACAATCCGACCCACCTGTATATCTTACAACGACACATCTACTACATAGGCGTAATCCGACCCACCTGCATATCTTACAACGATACAATCCGATCCACCTGTTTATCTTACAACGATACAATCCGACCCACCTGTATATCTTACAACGACACATCTACTACAGAGTTGTAATCCGACCCTACGCATATTCTATAACGATACACTTTAACATAAGTGTGGTTTTTAACTTCCAGCATAGACCATAAACATAAAGTTTTGATATGTTTCAACCTGGACTTATAACATTGGTGTACCCTATACCGATACAAATACTACATGGGTGTCATTAGACCTTCCAGAATCCCTTGTAACGTTAAAGACAAAACATTAGTTGAAGTGTAGACCTCTTATACAAGTGTAAATTGTTTCTCCACAAACTCCTTCAGCAACATCAGAGAATTATGTATAGCAATACATCTAAGTAGGTTAATTTGTTACCAGAGCCCCCACTTCTCACCAATTTTGATTTAATTGATTCTTTAAACGTGGAGGAGCAGATTCCCATGAACAGAATTGTAATTAAATGATGGTTGACGTACCCGTATATACAGACTTGGTTCCATTACCTGGGCAGGTTTTGTTCCCCCATCTGACATATGTGGATCCTGTTTAATATAAAATCGATCGAAGCACATGGTGTTAGAACGAAATCACATAAATAACGGGATTATCATTGAAACCTGGAGAGAAACAATAGTCTGTTCATGTCACTTTTACCAACCCTGCGTTAATAAGAAAAGTAAATCGAAGGGGAAAAAGTCTCAATGAGCTCACACAAGTAAGCATGAATATTCTTCCTTTATAATCATATCGTGAGGACGCATTGCACTCGAAAACCACCAACGTTATCAATAAGGCCATAACTGTTTTTCCCCTTACCTGTCAGATTAGCTATGAGACTGGTATTAGACACTACAGGTCCCTGAATTTCGTTCAGTCTAGCCTTCAGTTGCGTAATCTCCGAATTATGTGACGCGATTGCTTTTTCTTGTGCGGTTACTTTAGTAGTAAGTTCCAACACCTGTAGCTTCGTAGTTTGTAACTGCTCTTGTAGACTTTGCTCTACTGGCTGGTCCCCAACAAGTATTCGTTTAATATCATCTGATGAACTGATGGCTGCATAACCCAAAAACAATATAACACACGCAAATCCATAGGTTGACGCCATGACTTTGAATTCCTGAAAACACAAAAAAGTGTATCTATACAATCGTTATATCATTAAACTATTTCCATGTCACGTTAAACTAAGATCGTTGATTACAAAGATTATTGCGACGGACACGTTCAAGTACAAGTTGACTCAACCTTTAAAACAGCTTAAAAGCTGACCTTGACATTGGAGTTATCCCTGAAAAAAATCTATCCGTTACATTTTTAATTGCCAAAACCAAACAAATGAAGGATCTCTATTTCTTACTGACTGATCTGAACCGATTAACCAATGATCCACCTCAGATATATCCCCTTTCATTTAATTTGTATTGTCTGTCTCCCGTACAATATCTATGAACATATGAACCGAAAAGGCCTTGTCACAAGGCACAAACATGGCATATATGAAAGCCCTACCTCTCCGGAGCATACAGTGCAATAGTTATGAGCAAAGTCGACAACAGACAGACAACTTAAAAACTATATGCCCCTGATCTTTCTAAAAAGTTGAAAAGAAAATCTGATAAGGATTTAAAAAGCCTGTTTCTATACAATTATTGACATGGTGGGTCTTAAGTCAAACAACTCTCAAGACCTTCCTTAAAAAACAATGATATGTATGGCACAAGTTTGCTGGTACTGAGTACTTGTAGAGAGCCTATTTTTTTTTTATCTAAATGAAGTCTTATCTTACACAGGTGTTTCTTCTTACGTCACCTGTTAAGTTTCAGAATTTAGGCCCTTGGCATCACCGAGGACGAATTGTTTGTCTATACTGTAACTAAGTCGAAATTTTGATTTCGCTCCAGAATTCATTGTGTGTCTTTGGAACAATAGTTGATAGAACTTAGCCAAACAACGAATACTGATAATCAAGATGAATGGGGGCGATGTTGTTATGTTAATATGAAAATTGCACAGTAGAACCAAACAATGAATTTAACTGCATCATACAGCTGTTTCGCCTCACCCACAAGCAGATAATATGGATGTATTTGAAAATTCTGAATGCAACAAATATATATACTCTTAAATCTTGGAATCAAGCTGATACTAAAGATAAGCCTGTATCATGATATCTCCTGAATGCCTCTCTTGGAAAGATGTCTTGGAAGCAAGACGGATTTCAAAATCAAAGTGAAAATGAAATAAATCTCAAATCAAGGTGTTAATCCATTTAAGAGAAAAGGGTGTTTTTGACATGAGCATAACTGACGCATCTTAGAAACATCTGTATGATGTAGTTTAAATCATTCATTGGCTTTGATGTATTTTATCTAAAAAGGGTAAAAAGTATAGCTCAGCCACAACAAACGAGTTTTGTATTCTGAAAAGCCTGAATATAATGATATTTTAAATATTTAAAAAAATGATCATCTACAGTTTTCAGTAATTTTAACAGATTTAGCCTTAAAACTCGTAGAAATAATATAAACGAATTTGCCTCAACAGTGTGTATGGGACACTCTCAACTTAAAAAAGTGAATATGCAAATATATAATCCGTTAAAAAAATGATAAGAACTGAAAAAAGAAATGAAAGAAGATTGTGACAAATACATGACAAAAAAGTATCCAGAAACGAATGAAAAAGTCTTACTACAAAAAATGGATAAGAAGAGTATTGAGTGACAGGAAGCCAAAACCTACCGTAAAAACAGTGATAAGTATCGCACCTGTTAGACAAGTCAACGTGAACTGAGAAATAGAGAACCTCCTCTATTTAAATGAAACCTTATCTTACGCAATTCTTACGTCACGCTTCGTGTGCTTGTAGATAAAAATAGCAGTGGATCTGTTTTGGTGTTTATTATTTTGATGATATGTACTACCAGTAAATAAAGGAGTACGAACACATCTTATTTGTCGCTTTGTCACTAAATTCCGTTAATATATATGTTTTCCCCGTTCATATCATAATGCAAGGAAACATATTTTTTTCAATGATTTTGTGTTATTTTTGCTGTTTTTGACGTTTCAAAAATCTTAAAAACGTTACAGATCAGTATTGTCCGATTTACATCAAACGTTTCAACAGTACATCATATCTTGTATCTGTAATTATATGAACAATATTATGTGTATGATCTATAAACAAAGGACATATAAAATGAGCGAGGTGAAAGTTCCCTTTGATTCCAATGAAGTGACTCAGAACTAGTACAATACTGTCATCTTGCAAGGGATATACATTGGAAAAGCTGTCGACGGAGTCATTAAGTAATTAGGTAATATTAAGTATTGTGCAAAAGACACACAAGTGAATAGCGCCTTTCAATGGTTTAGAGTTAGATACAGTAAAGCCGAAATCTGAATTAAACTGCATCATACAGTTGTTTCGTCCTCAAGGACTCGTTTGTGATGTTAAGAGGCTAAATTTTGAAGCCTGTGAGATGAATGAGGAAAATCCGAAGTTTAAATCTAGACGGGGAGGTGCAGCAGCCCCATAAATTTCGTATTTTTTATAAATCCGACAATGTTGGGACAACGTCAAGTACATGTGTATATCCTGCACCGTGCCATTATTGGAATGAATTAAAACATGTTGGTATTACGAAGGTGTCAGAAGGCCATATCACGTCATTTATTACGTGTAGTTTACTATATCTTTTTAGTTTTCCCCAGTAACTATTAGTGATGATTAAACAACGTGCTCTGACTGATGGCGAAGTTAATTCATATGCATTCTTCTACAACGTAATGTACAATTGTATACTATTATTTTTTTGATATTTCAGTTAAACTTCGAAAGCCATTACTGTTTTGTCAGAAAGATGCTTTCGTAACATCACTATCATCACAGCGGAACACAACTTTTTTTGCCTTGAAAATAAGAGAACTCGATAACAAAAGGAAAATAAATCTCCCGTGGAGACAAGAAAGTTGACAATTTGAAACATAAGATAGTTGTGATGGATGTAGTGGTGTTTAACTTGAAGCTGTGTAATTAGGTCATCCATTGCTGCTTCGACATTTATCACGGGCTACCTCGTAATATGTGTTTTATCTAGATGGTTTCGCACTATGCAGAATGTTGCTATGTATTGAGACATGAACATACTCTTTACTTGACCATATTCGTTAAACAAACCTTCAGGAATCAAGCACAACCATGCACTGGATTTTTCTATACTATTATTTTGACAGCATTTCTGTTTCTTTTTCTAATGAAAGAAAATAAACGAATTTATTGACAAATAAAATTGATGACATTTTGTGACAGTTATATATGGTACGATTGAATCAAAGAAAAATAAACCCAAACAAACAAAACAAAAACAACTAAAGCCATGCAATAACACAAAGTCTCTCGTTACAAGATGAAGACTTTTTAAGTCTGATATTCTTTAAAATATGAAAACATAACAGTAAGTGTAACTATTTGTGACGTCAATAAAAAGACGTCAACCAGGCTCAACTTAGCTTACTATCTGCATTATCTTTTATGATCAGCTTAAAACTGTGTATTCTATACATCTTATTTGTTGTTAAAGCAGAAGAACTTGGGTATAAATGACGTTTTGTCTTCATTTCACGGTGCCCTTCTCATTCCTCTATTTCTTCCAGGCTTTGGATATGTCGTTACGTTAATAATTTGTCTGGTGTAGATGAGAAAACTAGAAAATTGTATAAAAGACACACAAGCGACATTTCACATATTGACTGGTTGTATTAATCACGTGACTTACAGGAATGTTTTTGTATTTTTTCCGATGCATCTACAAAGAAATTCAAATTTCCAATAAAAGAATCAGTTTTGTAAATATAAATCATTTATTATATTCCTACCCTGGCTTTTTAGGGGAGGCGGAGGCCGGGTATAGTAAAATAGTAAATGTGATGTTGATGTTGATGTTGATGTATTGTGGCGGATGCTTCTAAAGAAGTCTACTGTATTTTTCATTTATTCTCAGTTTAATTAGACTTTTATCAATGCCTGGTGCTAATTGCTTAATGTTTCGTCATCGTTTGAAGTAGCTTCTTGAACATTTATTCCTTCATTTATTATTTCACAAATATATTTAAGCAAAGTATTTAAAGTAATTGTCTTAAATATGTTTTTTCCTGGAGGAACTTGATTTCTGTCAACATTTCTGTCCCTTGAATCTACTACGTGTCTCCTCAATTCTAATTGTTTTTACTTCCAGCAATAAATATTCGGAAAAATATAATAAGGTGTGTTATAACATCAAAGCAATTCACATGTTATTTTCAATGATTCTTAAAAACCCCTTTTCGAAGCTAAAATCATCTTAATAATGAAAAATGGAAAACGGAGAGAAACCGGAGTTACTGGCCCCTCTTACACTGTAAATACAGCACAGCAGTGATTTTATATACGTTTTTTTTTAATCTCGTTTGCTGGACTCGGCATATACAGTGTTATAATATAATGGGACTGTTTACTGTTTTTTTGGTTTTTATCAAAATATAGACGAACATGAAAATAGTGTTTAAAACGCGTAGCTTCTTGTATAAACTGCTGGAAGCTGTGTAACTCTTTCATTATTAAGTCGCGTTCATCATCAATACAATAAAATCTATCCATTTTGTTTTGTTAGGGATTTTTTTAAATGACGCCAGCCATCCTTGCACCTACACCTTTACCACTGGAATTGCCTCTTTATTGTCCAATGTGGTGGGTTGATTTACCTCGTGACGGCTTCTCCATTTGAATTTCCAAACATACACGATCTGGCACTTAATACTTCGTTGGCAACCCTTACCTGTCCAAGTCTTCACCACTTCTTATACAGCCATTCAGGTAGCCAATGAAATTAGATCTGGCCAATCTGTCTACAAAATAAAAAAAAAACACTGTAAGAAAGTCATAGGTTGCAACCCACAGTTTAAATGTGATGCCAATATCACTAGTAGGGGTATCGTACTCAAATTCCCGACAGCTGCCAGCGAATTTTACAAGGTCTACAACCAAATATACAGAATAATTACTAGAGAATCAAACGTATTTGATGATCGATGCATGTGAGCTGACGTTTTTGTATCCTTCGCTCGTGGCCCAATGCAAGACGTCGAGCATATCGTATCAACGTGCATCACACCTACGGAGTCTGACCTTTTATCGTGGCAGGTTATGTCACTTGTCGGAGATATCAACGCCCGGCCGTCTGTCCACATTAAAAACCTTATCTCTGATTGCTGCAAACGTGTGTCTGCACATCCTGAAAAGCAAACAAAGAAAACATGAATTTCATGGTCCAAAACGATCTAATGGATATAAGGCTGCTGACCAATTGTCATTAACATTGGTTCATGCTTATTACAATGGAGTCATCAAGGGTATATATGAATATCCTAGTATGTGCATACATAGAAAACGACGCCATCACTTTAAAGGCGTCATTTCTCATCCAAATGTCACGAAACAACACATTCATAATTACAAACATCATTTCTTCTACAACTGCGACTTCCTAACGTGTGTAGTCAAAACAAGGTATCTGTACATTTTCACGTCACCGCTTACAGGCTTCATTTCTGAACTCATTGGTACAAAACCCTAAATTTCCCCACCCCAGACTTATATTTTGTTAATTAAGTGTTTATATGATTGAATCAGGGTGAATAGCTAAAATATTCGTTAATTAGTAAGAAAATGGTGTAATGATTAATCAAAGTGATAAGAAATTTAGGGCAGAAACATTGATTGAATCAAAATATAAAGTGACTTCACTTTACCATCGGGGGTGACGTGAACCGCGGTTGGGATTATGTTACAGGTAACCAGCTCAGAAATAGAGGAATTTTTTTTTTACACAAATTTCATCTCTCCTGTTAATGTAATTGTTATACAGTTTATAAATATATATACGTATTTTTCATAACCAATCTGCTATACCTGTATATCTCAAACATGCCAGGAAAAATGCAAATTAACTGTTTATGTCGCGCAGTTACAGGTATTAGATGCCCCGATGTCGCGCAGTTACAGGTATTAGATTTTATTAAAACCTGACTAAGGTGCGAAAACAAAATCATCAACACCTGTAGGGCAGCTTACAATTCACGGCAACACCTGTAGAACAGATTCTAAGTCAAGGCAATACCTATAGAACAGATTCAACATTGCCACAACACCTACAGCTTCAGCACCAAAGCAACACATGTAGAACAAAATCAACCTCACAGCAACACCTGCAGGACAACTTCAACATCCTGGCAACACCTTCAGCATCCAGGCAACACCTATAAGACAGCTTTAGCATCAAGACAACACCTGTAAACCAGATTCAACCTAACGGCATTACCTTTAGGGCAGATTCATCATCACGGCCATACCAATAGGACTGATTCAACATCTGTCGTGGGAACACATGTAGGACAGATTATACTGCTTGGCAACACCTGTAGGACATATTCTACATTATGACAACACCTGTAGGACAGATTCTACACTATCGCAACACCTCTACGACAATTTACATCATTGCAACACCTGTATGACAGCTTCTATATCACTGCTACACGTGTAGGACAACTTTTAGCACGGCAACATTTCTAGGACAGATTTTAAATTATGACGACAGCTGTAGGACAATTTACATCACGGCAACACCGAAAAAGATAGCAGATATTAAAAATTCATTGACAGAGTTGAACGCCATAAGCTGGTAAAGTTTGGAAATGCATCATTTTAGCTGATACACTTATTGAAGAAAATATCTGTAATTTTGAATAATCTAGTGTAGTTCTTGCATAGAAATCTACGATACGATTGATGTGAAATCCTTTCTCCCTTAAGATCTGTGCTTGGTTATCAATATGAAACAATAGGAATTGCTACAACTGGTTAGAAAATGGGGATACTTCCGGTGAAAGTCAATCTTCAACTGAACAGGACAGGTAATAGACATGTAGCATGAACAAGAGGAGAAAAAGACAATGTCTGCTTGTAAACTACTGCAAATGACCAATTTTCATAGACAAGACGAAATTATTATGTAAAATAGGGTATATTTGTCCTGATGGCCACTCCTTGGACCAGTTGTCAAGGCGACACACTCCTACGCCAGAAAAAAAATATTAGATGAGGTAAAAAAAACTGCTATTACAGACAACACTCTTTTCCCTATACCTGTGCCAAACACTCCCTGGGTCTGTGACAGACAAAACAACAACACGAAGCTGGTATCAGGACAACTAACACGAAACACGAAGATTTGGAACCAAGAAAGAACCCAGGAGTAGATGTGTTACAGCCAATAACCATATCATAGTGGCGATGGTCGTGCACATCTCCAGATACCCTACAAGGTCAAATGGTTCTCTCAACAATGACTGTAGGAACTGGGAGACCATTAGTTCTATACAGGGCCTCAGAGTAAATTGTCACTCAAAGCGTGGCAGTAAATAATTGGAGTTATAAACTTACTGATGGTAGTTTGGAAAAGAGGGTTGTTGTAATGAATACCAATTTCAATGAACCGTGTGTAAAAAAGGTGAAATTTCACAAAGACAAACAATCTTCATAGAAGCTGCAGCATTCGACCCATGGTTGTGGTGTATTAAAGTGTGGGAAACATTATATTAATATTAAATGCATGGAAGAACTGCAGGATCCTGTTCTGTAGTGGACATGGTGAGTTCCCTGGGTCATAAAATATGACATATTGTACAGCGGCCATGGAGGTAGACACCAATATTCTGCGGGTAGTGGTAAACCTTTTCTGTTGATGTTCTTCAAAACAAATACCATGGAAAGTCAGTACAACATGTTTATTGCTTAATGTGAAATGTCTTGTGTAAAATGATTTTGTTTAACGATTAGCAGTCAGTCGATCTCAGTGACCTTGCCTTTTGGTTAGGGGAAGAGGTCATTCGAATGGAAAGTTTACGCACGGTGCACAACCAGGAAGAAACTTGATGACTCCAGGTCATCTTGGCCCCTCAGGTTAGATAACCTAGATAAGAAGTCAAGATAATGGAATTGTGAGTAGTATGCTGGGGTGATTGGCTTTCAAGTTTGTTCATCTAAGTAACATTGACCCAATTTTCAAAGTCATGTGGTCAAACATGGTGTAATATTTAAGAGGTTCCCAATCAACAACCAAAACAAGTCAGGGTTATATAATTTGGAAAGTATCATGCTTGGATGAAGGGCTTTCAAGTTGTTTCACATACTTGACCTTGATGCACTTTCATGATCATGAGTCCAATGAGATGAAATATTCAAATAACTCATCTTAAGAAGCAAAAGGCTTTTACTGGCAGCAGTTTGGAATAAAGGACTTTCATATTATTAAAATGAATGACCTTGGTCTGAATTTAACATTTTACAGTCTCTTAAAGTAAATCCTGCTTCAGCAAAAGACACAAAATTATATCATTCAACCTGGTACCTACTGGAAAGAATAATATCTATTATGGAAACATAAAAGTTTCCTGAGCATATTCTTCTAGCAGTCTTCCCTTGTTGAGCCACATAACAGTAATATGTTACAGGTTCATCTGTCCTTAGATTTTAGTTATAAAAACTCCCTGTTAATTCTTTCTAAAAAAATTCATTCTTCTAGTTCCAGTCTTTAATCATATACTTGCATTTTGTGTATAGAGTTTGTCAAGCATCTATTGTCACAAATTGTTGTTTTGGGTACTGCAGATTCTAGGAATCAAATTAGATAAAAACCTGAAGCAAAAATGATACACTTATCACTTGTTGCTTTCTCTCTTAACACATTTTTGTTTTTCAAATTGATAACATTTACAGTACATCATATCTATCTACAATGTAAGCATTGAACTGATTTCAGTTGGCATTCACAGGATATATGAATGCCAACTGGAAAGAGCAAATCAAATTTGCATTTACAATCCATCATTTATAATTTCGGTGAATGCCAACCTAAAGCAGTGCAATACCTGATTGTTTTCATTTTTAATATCAATTTTTTTTTATAAAACTGGTAACCTCAGGTTGTTAATATTAATTCCTACACCTTTTGCAGCTAATGAGCTGGAAAAACACAATTGTAATGTGAATGCAGCTTGTTCTCTGTGTGTCACCAGTAGATTGAAGTGTTAAATATCTTCTTATTTCCAGAGGGTAGCTGTTTTTCTCTGAAGTTTGGCTTCTCCAACTTTATCCTAGAATAACTCCATTGATGTAATATTCTAGTTTATCAAAAGAAGAATATGCTTCCTTGTTGATATATGGCGTAGACAGCGTGTAAAATTCGTTGTAAAGGAAATCGGGACAACTCTTCCCAATTTGGCTCGTGTCATGAGCTACTTAAGCCAGAGAAGAACAGGATACAGATCAGGATAAAAAGGGCGAAATCAAGGAGAAAGACAACAAACATGGCGACACGTCACCAAGGAAGTCAACAGGCAAAACACGGGCAACGCGATCGTCTAGTAGGAGCGACATACAAGGCAGCACAAGCAGGTACAAGGAAAATGAATCATCTTTCCAAATGAATTGGAATTGTGACGATGTATATAATAATTGGGATGAATGTTTTGTGTGTAAAGCGGAAGTTTCGATAAGTTCGAAACACTTGGAATGTGGACGTTGCAAAGAATGATTTGCATAAAATGCCTGAAAACCAAGGACAGTGAATACAAAATCTGAAGTCAAACCGACTTCATGTGGTTTTGTATAGAATGCCGGCCTAATGTAGAAAAAAGCATTTCGGTCGACAGTACAATAGAAGAGAAATGCAACGAAACATTCAAGGAATTTAGGGAACGAGTCGCAGAAATAGAGAAGTTGTCTTGTCAGCAAATATGACGAAAAAAGTGTACGCGAGATAGTGAAGGAGGAGATTGGTCAGGAGGATGTCCGGGTTACAGCTACAATGGAAGGGAAGAAGGAAAGGACTCGTACACTTGATACTGTTATGTCCGTAATATCGGAAAGGAAAAACAGAGAGAAATATTGTTGTTTACGGTATTCCGGATCAAACAGGCACATCTGGTCAAGAGAGGAAGAAAATGGATTATGAGAAAATACGGAAAATATTCTCGGCATGCAAATTGGAACTGGAGGAAATGGAAATCTCCAGACTAGGAAAGTACAAAAAAAGAGAAAGTGCTGAACATCAAACAGACCCATGCTAGTCGTGTTTGAATCCGAGCAAATAAAGCGGGACCTATTCCGCAATATTAGCAATCTACGGGACAAGGCCGAATTTAACGGCATCAATATTAGTAATGATTTAACGGAGAATGAAAGAAGGGCAGAAAAGGCACTCACAGATGAAGCCAAACGAAAAACAGAAAACTCGTCGGGGGAATACATGTTCAGGGTTCGCGGACCTCCATGGGCTCGGCAAATAGTCAAAAAGTTAAAGTGTTTATACATCAACGCCGATCAGCTAAGGAACAAATTAGACAAACTTCTGATAAGAACAAATATTGAAAGTTCACAGATAATGGGAATAATTGAAGTTAAAGCAAAAAATACCAAATATACCGTGTTCGAATCTGAATGTAATATCGGAAACAATTTTTCTATGTTTTATAGAATTTGGATTCTCCAATTTTCGTGGGATTATCATTGAAGTCTTCAAAATGAATAACAGTTTTTGTGATAGTAACGTTGCTGGTTTCCTTAAATTGTGGATCGACAAAGTTCAAATTCAGCTGACAAGGGGTCACTCCAAAAACTTTCCATGCAGCACTGTAAACTTGACATCAGGAAACATTCTTTCGCTTTGCGTGTGGTCAAAATATTGAACAATCTTTCGGAGTATATTTATCGCCACCAACAGTTAACTCTTTCAAAAAGAGATTTGATGAACACTGGGCAAATCAAGAACTGGTATATAATTATAAAGCAGAAATTCTGTAGTTCCTGAATCTGACATCTCAAATGACAATAATTATAAACATTATCATTGTATCACTGAGACCGGTATTAGAGGATCGTAACGATCCTGCACTGGTAATAAACTAAACTAAACTAAACTTATGTTGAAGTCTTCCGTTTTCTACACCAAGTGGCTGAAAGATTTCAAATGTTATACTATAATTACTTCATAATGAAGCTGTTTAGTCCACCAAACAGTTATCATCACACTTGGCTATTTTTTTGGCGACTGATAATTTTGGTTCAGGGTGAGCCCTGGTTAATCAGACTTTAATGACACAAATAAATAAAGAATACACATCTCTAGATTAAACAAATATTTATTTGTAATCATATACATTTTTGTATTATCAATCTGAAATCATTGTTTCATTTAGGACTTGGTAAAAAATGGACATCGAACAGATATAATGTAAAGTTAGAGTTAATAATGAATGCTTACAATTTCTTTGGTACATGACATTTCTTGATAAATTGTAAAAATCTTTGACTCATTATACAATGTCTAGATTACCCTATCAATCAAAGCTGATATCAGAAATCAATATTATAGAAATGTCTTCTTCTGTACGATTTTATTTTAAATTTTTTATCATTTAACATCTGTTGAAATCACTTTAAATTCATTAAAGTCAATTTAACAGCTATAATCAAATTATCTCTATCATGCCAACAAAATTCCAGATTTCAATTTATCCTCTCCATGGGGTTATACATGGATTCCAGGAACATGACCAGTCAGGCATACCATTCTGAAACATATAAAGATTCATTAGTAAGGGGATTCTATTAACATTAATCGTGTTCACCAGCCCCTCAGTTGTTCCTTTAAACAGTATTTCACTGGTGGAGTTAATAGGAACTCCTGATTCAAGAGGCTAGTGAACGAAACCCCTGATAATATAAGCTTTCACATTCCAGCAGAAGCCATTCTGAATTTTTTCGGAATGTTTTAATGATATTTCTTAAGAATTGATCGAAAAATAATTTGGTATAAGTTTAGTATATGTCCTTGAATAAGTACTGTATTCACCCTTCAAAAAACCTACTACATACATCAATTTACAAATTCCAACTCAAATTCAAGGGGTTGACTTTTTGAGTCTTTAACCATGACTAATGTCCACTCTAGTATGAAGTTGTGGTAGAACTTGTCACTGATGTTCTAATACTTTGAGGTATATATGACATCATAGACAAATCTTCATATACGCCATGTTTATCAGCCGATTTATCATCCGTTTTGAAAATATATATATGACGTCACTGACAAATCTTCATATACGCCATGTTTATCAGCCAATTTATTATCCACAGTAATGGAGAATGGACTGACCACTACTAGATGGAACATTTTATCACACTTTTTGTCTTAATTGATATTCGAGGGTCTGTTCTTATAATCATGATTTTTGTGCAAGTAGTTGTCAAATGTTTGACACACTCATAATGAAGGATTTCAAAAGATGAAGGTTGATAAAATTATTTGAAAGTTTTACTGTCATCATAATGATCTCATTGAGAATATTCTATTTCTTTGTAGATATGGAGCTGGATGTATTTGAGGCTCATTAGTTTGTTTGTTGGTTCCATTGTTGTATACCTTGTTCTCTTTTGAGAACATGACATTAGATAGTTGGATCAAAAATGATTTACTTGGCAGGTGTGATCGATGAAGCAGGAGATGCTTACTCTTCCAGAACACCTGGTCTTATTCTCTGTGTACATTTTTGTAGGAGTCTCCATATTAATCTATCTTTTCTTCATATTTTTTGGCAGTTTTATTGAAATCTAGTTTGGATTATGATTATTTTGACAAGTCTGTATTTTCTTGTTATAAAAGATGAACTTGGCCCAACAACCACAGACATTAGAAGCAATTAAACACATTATGATATCAGTAGTCATCCAAATACAGAATGCAATCTGTACCATATTGTATCATACCAAAATTTTAAGAGCGTCCTGATCTAGGCTCCAGGAGAATACGTCTGTGTTCTGCTCTATCCGGCCTGGATCTGAGGATTTTGGTATTGTTATGAAGCCATGTTCCACAGACCACCTTATCAAAATCTGAGCTGGAGATTTGTTGTGTCTGTAATTGAAAATCTAAAGGTTACCTGTACATTATGTTAGATAAGAGGTAGTTGAGTTCACAAAGACATACATATTTGACATGGTTGGGAGATGATCTAGCAGTGTAGAGATGTGTGTAAATATAGGAAGGTTTCATGCAATATTTGTCACACTAGTTGACTAGGTATTATGAAATGTAAATTTGTTGGTGAAAATGATGTGTTACAGCTTGACATTGTTCTACTTGGCCCAATAGAGGAAGTTTTAGAATGCATTCCTTCTACTGAATGCTTGTTCAGATTCATCCTAAGCTTGTTTTGTCAAAACCATAAGTGGGATAAAATACATTACATAAATGACATTGATATGACCCTTTTGAGTCAAATGGGCAAAACCCTGTAACTCCTGGCAGCATTTGTTGAAGAAACTCTCTTTAATGAAAGATTACACTTCTCCAATGAAAGTCCATTCCTAGTTGAAATGAAAAGAGTCAAATCTCTTGAGGTAATTACAGGGGACAAGTGTAAAAGGTGTAAAATTTTGTCGATTTTCCCCCTTCATGATCCCTCCTTCCCCTTTTGCCAAAGAAGTTGGCCAAAAATCATTTGTCTGAGATCACCTTTGCCTTACTGAATTGGGAAAATAAAGTAGGATTTTAAGAAAAATTGTGAAAATATTCTTTAATTTTACTTCATTTTGGGAATATAACACTAATTTTGACTGGGGGAGACAGAATTTTTTGAGCAAAAAAAATCACTAATTGGCCTACCCTATTTTATTAAAATCCACTGGAGTATTTAAAGGTATTATTTTGGAAAATATTTCCTAATTTTGTCTTTGGGCCAAGTCCTATGTTAGAGAACCAACTCCATTTCTCTAAGACATGTCTCTTGTTTCAGTCCAAACTTGAACAAAATCCATTCAAGTATTCCTGTTTTAAAGGGAAATTTTATGTTAAAAAGTACTTGTCCCTTTTCAGAACTTATGTCCCTCTAGTCAAAGGGGCTGAAAATTTCATAAATGTCTTTCTGAATTGATGTTTCAGAACAAATTTGATTGGCATTGAATTAAAAGGATGGCATGTAGCTAATTACATTTCCTCCTTCAATTATCTATAATGTTATTGCCCCACATATTTGGTTGTAATCAGCTCAGCTGTTAAGGAGAGGTAGTGTTTTATGAATAGCACAAACCTGGACTTGGACTTTTAGACATTTTTTTTCTTCTTCTTTATTACCTTTTAGCAATTTCTAATACAGATTTGTCTGAAAGTTTCTGTCCTTTGGTTAATGGGGAGTAGCCCATGACAGTTATTCCATTCTGTCTGCAGTACTCCACAATATCTTTCTTCTGTTGCCATGGGTGGAGCTCAATTTGATTGACAGATGGGGTTGGGAGTCCTGCCTCTCTCAAGCGTTCAAGATGATGGACTCCAAAGTTTGATACGCCAACAGATCTGAAAAACATGAAGTCCCATGGGCCTTCAGTACTCACCTGGTATATATATATATATATATATATACTAGCCAAATATCATGCCTCTTTGTCTTTTAGTTCAGGAGAAAAAATTATCTAAATGTTTTTTTAAAATTTGACCCCTGTGACATTGAACATATGTAAGGTCATTTCTTTTTCCAAACTTTGTCAAGCTTCATTCTTGGAACATATCAGCCAAATCTCATGCCTCTATGCCTTTAAGTTCATGAGAAGGAATCATTTAAAGGATTTGACAAAATTTGACCCCTATGACATTGAATAAAGGTCATGGTAATTTCTTTTCATAAACTTTGTCAGGATTCATCCTAGAAACATACCAACAATATCAAAACATTTGGTCCATTGGTTATTGAGAAGTTATTTACAGGAAAAATTTTTATGCTGGACGCTGGATGACGGACAACGCAACACAGCATAACCTTACTCACCCTTTCGACCAGGTTGGCTAAAAACAAATAACTATAGCACTGTTAACTAGGACAATGATTTTTAGGATGATATCAAAATTGTTTCCTTTCAATATTCATTTATTTAAAGTACTAGTAAAGGTTGGTGAAGTTATTTATAACTGCTGTAAGCAGTCTAGTATTAAATCAGACAAAGTTAATCTCAACAGGCTGGGTTCTTATTAGGTAGTCTGTCTATCGGTTTCACCCTAACTGTCAGGCTTCTTTATCAATTCTCTCATCTGTTTATTTCATTATCCTATGAACATGGTTTTTGTGGTTTTCAAATACCATGCACAACATTTCTCTCCTTTATTGTCCTCTCAGGAAAACAAACAATCATATTTGAAACAAGAGCTCAAGGATGAGCTGTCAATCAGGTATACACGTATATACATTTTGATGTAGGTAATTACATACTTTCATAAATTACATCCATATTGAAATCAGTCACAGGAAAAAACTGTAAATGCTTAGTACAGTGTACTCAATTTTTCATTAAAAGAAAGGTATCTATGAAAGTGACACTGTGATAATTTACTGAGGCAAATAAACAAAATGAACACAAAATAAAACAAAGTGATTTTACAGTATTTTGTTGTCAAATTTCAAACTCTGAAAACAAAGGAATAATTGTTAGTTTCAAATGAATAAATATGTCCATTTCTCACCTGACCAGTCCTTCCTGTTTAAGTTCCAGCATGGCTTTGTATGTTTCTACACACTTTCCCGTAGATGGACTATGTATGAGGTATAAGTCGACATAACCTATGTCTAACCTAAAACATGTAAAAAGATCCATGTTATTTTTCTACATTTATTAAGTGAAAAAATAAATAGGTTGATTGTTATTTGATAACAAATATCTCATATGAACAAGAAGTTTATTAAAACATATTTGTACGAAAATTTTTATATTATGTAAAATGCAATTAAATCAGTGATAAGGGACATATTTTTATGCCAATTTACAAGCCACTTATATTGAAGAACCAAAATCAACAGCCTTGACCTTTCTAGTATTGAGAAAATGTTGTTTAAAGATTTTAACACATTTGACCCCTGTGACCTTCAAAAAGAGAAAACGTCAACACAATTGTTAACCTTTCATACCAGCATACCACAGGTCCATTATCAGCACCCTAAGCCATTTGGTTATTGTGAAGAAGTCATTTTTTAAAAAAATACATTTGTCCCCTGTGACCTTGAAAATGGGTCAATTTCATTCATTTCAACAAGCTTGGCAGCCCATAATCCCATCATGCTACAGGTCCAATAACAGCACTCTGGGCCTTTTGGTTATTGAAAAGAAATTGCTTAAATATTTTAAAATATTTGATATCTGTGACCTTGAAAGTGGGTCAAGTTCAAAAATATGAACCAACTTGGTAGCCCTTCATGGCAGCATGCTACTGATCAATATCAGCACTCTTGGTCTTTCGTTATTGAGGAGAGGCCATTTAAAGATTTTGACATATTTGACACCTGTGTCCTTGAAAGAAGGTAAAGGTCAATAACATGAAAAAAACTTGGTAGCACTTCATCCCAGGATGCTTAAGGCCCAATATCAGCACTCTGGCTCTTTTGATTATTGTTAAATAGTTGTTTAAAGATTTCAATACATTTGACCCCTGTGACCTTGCATGTGGGTCAAGGTATTTCATTTTAACAAATGTAGTAGCCCTTTATTTTAGCATGCTACAGGCCCAATATCAGTTCTCCGTGCCTTTTGATTATTGAGAAGAAGTTGTTTAAAGATTTCAACACATTTGACCCAGTTGACCATTAAAGTGAGTCAAGGTCATCAATTTTAACAACTTGATAGGCCTTCATCCCAGCATGCTACAGGCCCAATATCAACAATCTGTACGTTTCGGTTATTAAAAAGAAGTTGAAAATGTCAGATGTTTACAACAGACGACATACGACAGACAACAGTAGACAAAAGGGGATTGCAATAGGTCACTTGAGACTTTTCTCAGGTAACCTAAACTGAGTATCATATTGGCTAATTCACACGGTCCCGCCAACCTTGAGACAATAGGGTTCAACTGTACTTTAATGATCATATACACAAATAATTTTTCTCTCAGTTATATGATACATAGTGTCTGAAATGAGCTTTCATTTTATATGAAATTTTGTGAAAAATGTCTGAGAAGTATTTGATTTTCCTAAGTCGGAATTGATGAGGAAAAATTGATAACTTCAAAATGAGTTTCATAAAGTCACATAAAAAAATGGACGCAAATTCAAAATATTTTTCATCACAAAACTCAGAAAAGTCACATTTTGATAGGTTTTAAAGTAAAAATATGTACGAGAAACTCAAATGGAGGCAGTCATCTTGTTTTATTTTCAATTTATGAAGTAACATCATAGTCTGTATGACATTGTAATCATTTCTGAGTGGTGCAGTCATTGAATAATATCTGTGCCTAGTGAAATACCGTATAACTTACATTTTCAGACTTTTGTTGAATATTTTCTTGCATCGATCATAGCCATTTTCCCATAGTTTTGTGACAACAAACAAATCCTCTCGCTTCACACCTCCATTTTTTATTCCTCTTCCGACATCAGCTTCATTTCTGAGGAGTAAAAGCAATCATTCAATTTTTGATATATGTTTAAATAAAACTAATACGACAAGTTTTCTTTAGAAGTTGAATGCAGATAAAAACTTCTTTATCACATGGAATGAAGAAGTGTTATTTAATTCATGTCAGTGTTCGCCCAAGCATTTCCAGTCAGTGAAGGGAGGGGCTAGGTGATTTTGAATATCAATGCATTATTTTACGTCGAATAATGTGTTGTAAATTTTATTTTTAGTTTTTAAATAATCAAAGTTCTTAATAAAAAAGCTGGGTCGCATCTTTTGGTAGTGTTAAGGTTCAGTACGTCAGAGATTCTCTCGGGCAAGATTCTGTCAAAAACTGACATCTGACAAGTTATTAGTACGTAAGAATTCTTTTAAGCCATCTTTATAGAATAAACAGTCATAACCACAACTTAAGAAGGTTTTATTGATAAAACATTAAACAAAATTTCCAGACGTAAAAATCGATCATGAAACCAAGTCCTAATATACCTAACACATAAGGCGATACAACAATTATCTGCAGATGTGTATGATAAGAGAGCCAAGGCCTTAACGGTCACATGAGTCACCATACTTCTTGTAACCTGTCAAGGAAATGATTTTGATAAAAAAAACTTTGATAGCTTTAACTATGTACACAATGCAGATGTTAATTGTGCATTTATTACGTGCTGTCCCACGATAAGGCTTCTAACTAAGTAAGTTTGAATTAAAAGAAATTACACTCAGATTTGAATTTTCCTAAATAAAATCTTCCTTCCAGGAAGAGTAGAACATCTATGAAATTTCAATCAATTTGATCCATTTCTGGCCCCGCCCATCAGCCCCTGGGGGTCAATCATCGTCGATATGTGCATCGCATCAAACAGTCAGCTTTAAATACTAATATAAAAAAAAAACAATTTTTACCAAGTTTGAATTATTTTTGAAAGAAAATAAAGAAATTATGCTCAAAAATGTAATTTTCTTATATACAATATAGTTCCCTGTGGAAATGTGAAACCATGGGGTCATGAAATTTACAATTCTTATGAGGCACCTGAAGAAACTTCCATCCATGAAAAGTATTTGGTTCTACTATATCTGGGAAAGTTTCATAAAATTTTATTCAACTTGATCCATTTTTGGCCCTGCCCAACAGCCCCTGGGGGTCAGCTAAGGTCAATATGCACATCTCATTAAACTGTCATCTTAAGCTAATAATTCTAACCAGGTTTTAACTATTTCCAATAGAAAACAAACCAATGATGTGCAAAAATGTGATTTTCCTCTATAAACTATAGTAGATTTTGTCCCCTCCCCTGGTAGAATTTGAGAACCTGTCATCATAAAATTTGCAATTTTGGTGAAGTATTAGAAGGCCTTTCCATACATTGAGAGTACTTGATTCTACCATACCTGGGACTTGAGAAGAAGATTCTTGATGTTTCAATCAATTTGGCCCTTTTTGGCCCCGCCTCCTCAGGCCCCTGTGGGTTGGGGACTATATAACTTACACTTTTGGTGCTCTTTAGCAATGGAAGGTTTTTTTTTATTTAAAATTTCATTGTAATTGGTTCTGAAATTTTCCAGAAGTCTTTGTCTCAGGAGACCTAAACAACTCTATCGATATAAACACTGGCCTAGTGTTTCAATATGTCTTTAAGGAATGCACAATTTTGTGCAATGTCTATAAAGTCTACCAACTAAAGCAAAAATTGGTGAAAATTTGAGGAAGGAGAGCTCTAGAAAATACTAAAAAAAAGCCCAAAGGGCAATAACTCATCCTAAATTTTTGATTCCATGTGTGACAGGTCAAAGGTCAAAATGTTGTGCAAATTTGACCTATTTCTGATGCATTACACATTATCTCACCCAGGTCAAAGGTGACAAGTAGCGCTGAAGATAGAACTTGATCTAGATAATAAAAAGGACAGACATAAAAACGCAAGGACACGGTGAATAACTGTGTTTTTTTCAGAGGGACTAATAAACAGAGTGAGAGAGTACAAGAAGAATAAAACCGAGTGATTCAGGAAGGTAAGATTCCTATCATTATCAATGACACCAATCCAAGTAATGCCATGTTCCCAAAGTAAATGAGAACATCAAATTAATGCAACTTGATTTCACACAAGTAAATAGAATATGAGATAATTATAATGACCATAATTTTCACATAAACTACATCAGCCTGCATCTTTTAAAAACCTTTGATATGAGCAAATCTTTCTGCTGTCTTTATTTTGCACGAAAATCACGATATTGATAAAGTTGTTAAATATTGAATTAATTACTACATGTACTTGTAAACAACATAGGCTAGAACAGACACATACATATTACCAGCTTACCCATAAAACTCGGCAGTGTCCAAGAGTTTGTATCCAGTAGACACAGCGTGGATGACCGCATGTTCTGCCTGTCCGCCTTGTCCCGATCCTGACAAGTACATGCCAAGACCAAATAATGGCATGGTTACTCCATCATTAAGTTTAACCCTACTAGTCAAGTCTTTGGCTATTGAAGACATGTCTTCCTTCATATATGCTGACAGCTAGACTAAAACATGAGAAAACATCAACACAGTTTTGTGTAAAGTGTTACATAATTTCTGTTCAATATTCTAAGAAAGCATAACTCCTGACAAACATGTACACAGTGTTTGTGTTCAGCATTTCATCATATTGTGTATTCTGTGCATGTATAACTTTTCAATCCCTGATACTGCATTGAAGATTTATGATCAGGACTGCATAAATTTTAGTGATATAATATTAGCACACATAACAAAATCTGATTGTGGTCTTTCATGTATGAGATAACACTGGGCAATAAAAAGATACATCATACAGCAAAAATCATTTATGAAAGTAATGATGTATGTATTTACATGTACCACTGAATTCAGAACTCTTTTGTAGCTTTGAACAACAGAAAAATCTGATACAACAAGAGAGGATCTCTGGACACTCTAATCCATTTCTGTACCATTGTGAAGGGAGTTGGAAAGTTTTTTCCTTTTGAAAATCTACATAAAATTCTAATTTCTATTAAATTGAGGTCATTATATTAATCAAGGCACATTGACGTTACAATCTAACTTTCATCTTGCTAGAATACTAAAATAATTCACAACTTCTATGTATATTGATATATCTAATGTACATAATGATGATATAGTGCAGAGTACTAAAGAACTGACTCCATTGTGTAGTGATCATTGCTCAATTGTTTTAAATTTTTGTTTTAAAGTAGTTACAGACAGATATATTTAAATATAATGAAGCTAGATGGGGATTTAATTAATGAGGAATGAGCACATATTATTAGTGAAAATAATGATGTTGATGAAACAATTTAATTATAGATCAAATAAAATCACTAACATACACTCACATCTCTTTCAAAGCAATTAGAATTGGACTAAGTGATAAACCACAGATGACAAATTTGATTAGGTCTAACTGAAGACAAAAAAAGAACAGAATGCACAGGAAAGTACAAACAAGGGAAGTAATTCATTAAAGTCCAAATATAAACATAATGGAACTTTAGACCTTATTATCAAAAAATGACTACCTTAATAAATTGCAATCTTCTTTATCAGACTAAACAGTACCTCTACTTTAGTGGTGATGTGTAGCTATATCAGTACCTACAGGTAAGTGTAGCTATATCAGTAACTACAGGTAAGTGGTGATGTGTAGCTATATCAGTAATTACAGGTAAGTGGTAATGTATAGCTATATCAGTACCTACAGGTAAGTCATGGTGTGTAGCTATATCAGTACCTACAGGTAAGTCGTGGTGTGTAGCTATATCAGTACCTACAGGTAAGTGTAGCTATATCAGTACCTACAGGTAAGTTTAGCTATATCAGTACCTACAGGTAAGTGGTGATGTATAGCTATATCACTACCTTCAGGTAAGTGTAGCTATATCAGTACCTACAGGTAAGTTTAGCTATATCAGTACCTACAGGTAAGTGGTGATGTATAGCTATATCAGTACCTACGGTAAGTGTAGCTATATCTGTACCTACAGGTAAGTGGTGATGTATAGCTATATCAGTTATTACAGGTAAGTGGTGGTGTATAGCTATATCAGTACCTACAGGTAAGTGGTGATGTGTAGCTATATCAGTACCTACAGGTAAGTGGTGATGTATAGCTATATCAGTACCTACAGGTAAGTGGTGATGTATAGCTATATCAGTACCTACAGGTAAGTGTAGCTATATCAGTACCTAGAGGTAAGTGTAGCTATATCAGTACCTACAGGTAAGTGTATCTATATCTGTACCTACAGGTAAGTGGTGATGTGTAGCTATATCAGTAGCTACATGTAAGTGGTAATGTATAGCTATATCAGTACCTACAGGTAAGTGTAGCTATATCAGTACCTACAGGTAAGTGTAGCTATATCAGTACCTACAGGTAAGTGTAGCTATATCAGTAGCTACAGGTAAGTGAAGCTATATCAGTAGCTACAGGTAAGTGAAGCTATATCAGTACCTACAGGTAAGTGGTGATGTATAGCTATATCAGTAGCTACAGGTACGTGTAGCTATATCAATTACTACAGGTAAGTGTAGCTATATCAGTACCTTCAGGTAAGTGTAGCTATATCAGTACCTTCAGGTAAGTGTAGCTATATCAGTACCTACAGGTACGTATAGCTATATCAGTACCTACAGGTAAGTGTAGCTATATCAGTAGCTACAGGTAAGTGTAGCTATATCAGTAACTACAGGTAAGTGGTGATGTGTAGCTATATCAGTAATTACAGGTAAGTGGTAATGTATAGCTATATCAGTACCTACAGGTAAGTCGTGGTGTATAGCTATATCAGTACCTACAGGTAAGTCGTGGTGTGTAGCTATATCAGTACCTACAGGTAAGTGTAGCTATATCAGTACCTACAGGTAAGTTTAGCTATATCAGTACCTACAGGTAAGTGGTGATGTATAGCTATATCAGTACCTTCAGGTAAGTGTAGCTATATCAGTACCTACAGGTAAGTTTAGCTATATCAGTACCTACAGGTAAGTGGTGATGTATAGCTATATCAGTACCTACGGTAAGTGTCGCTATATCTGTACCTACAGGTAAGTGGTGATGTATAGCTATATCAGTTATTACAGGTAAGTGGTGGTGTATAGCTATATCAGTACCTACAGGTAAGTGGTGATGTGTAGCTAAAACTGTAACAACACGTAAGTTAACCTATAACAGTAACTACAGGAAAGTGGTGATGTATAGCTATATCAGTACCTACAGGTAAGTGGTGTGTAGCTATATCAGTACCTACAGGTAAGTGTAGCTATATCAGTACCTACAGGTAAGTGGTATCTATATCAGTACCTACAGGTAAGTGGTGATGTGTAGCTATATCAGTAGCTACACGTAAGTGGTAATGTATAGCTATATCAGTACCTACAGGTAAGTGGTGATAGCTATATCAGTATACATGTGGTAAGTGTAGTAGTACCTACAGTACCTACAGGTAAGTGTAGCTATATCAGTACCTACAGGTAAGTGTAGCTATATCAGTAGCTATGTGTAGCTATAGGTAAGTGTAGTATCAGTAGCTACAGGTAAGTGAAGCTATATCAGTACCTACAGGTAAGTGGTGATGTATAGCTATATCAGTACCTACAGGTAAGTGGTGATGTATAGCTATATCAGTACCTACAGGTAAGTCGTGGTGTATAGCTATATCAGTACCTACAGGTAAGTGTAGCTATATCAGTACCTACAGGTAAGTGTAGCTATATCAGTACCTACAGGTAAGTGTAGCTATATCAGTACCTACAGGTAAGTGTAGCTATATCAGTACCTACAGGTAAGTCGTGGTGTGTGCTATATCAGCTATATCAGGTAAGTAGCTATATCAGTACAGGTAAGTGTAGCTATATCAGTACCTATATCAGTATCTACAGGTAAGTGTAGCTATATCAGTAGCTACAGGTAAGTGTAGCTATATCAGTACCTACAGGTAAGTTTAGCTATATCAGTACCTACAGGTAAGTGGTGATGTATAGCTATATAGTACCTACAGGTAGTGTAGCTATATCAGTACCTACAGGTAAGTGTATAGCTATATCAGTACCTACAGGTAAGTGGTGTGTATAGCTATATCAGTACCTACAGGTAAGTGGTGAGTAGCTATATCAGTACCTACAGGTAAGTGTAGGTAATGTAAGTGTAGCTATATATCTATATGGTGTGTAGCTATATCAGTACTACACAGGTAAGTGTAGCTATATCAGTACCTACAGGTAAGTGTAGCTATGGTGTGTAGCTATATCAGTACCTACAGGTAAGTGTAGCTATATCAGTACCTACAGGTAAGTGGTGATGTGTAGCTATATCAGTACCTACAGGTAAGTGGCTATATCAGTATGTAGTAGCTATATCAGTACCTACAGGTAAGTGGTGATGTGCTATAGCTATATCAGTACCTACAGGTAAGTCGTGGTGTGTAGCTATATCAGTACCTACAGGTAAGTGTAGCTATATCAGTACATACAGGTAAGTTTAGCTATATCAGTACCTACAGGTAAGTGGTGATGTATAGCTATATCAGTACCTTCAGGTAAGTGTAGCTATATCAGTACCTACAGGTAAGTTTAGCTATATCAGTACCTACAGGTAAGTGGTGATGTATAGCTATATCAGTACCTACAGGTAAGTGGTGGTGTATAGCTATATCAGTACCTACGGTAAGTGTCGCTATATCTGTACCTACAGGTAAGTGGTGATGTATAGCTATATCAGTTATTACAGGTAAGTGGTGGTGTATAGCTATATCAGTTATTACAGGTAAGTGGTGGTGTATAGCTATATCAGTACCTACAGGTAAGTGGTGATGTGTAGCTATATCTGTACCTATAGGTAAGTGGTGATGTATAGCTATATCAGTACCTACAGGTAAGTGGTGATGTATAGCTATATCGGTACCTACAGGTAAGTGTAGCTATATCAGTACCTACAGGTAAGTGTAGCTATATCAGTACCTACAGGTAAGTGGTGATGTATAGCTATATCAGTACCTACAGGTAAGTGGTGATGTGTAGCTATATCAGTACCTACAGGTAAGTGGTAATGTATAGCTATATCAGTATCAGTAGTAAGTGGTGATGTGTAGCTATATCAGTAGCTACATGTAAGTGGTAATGTATAGCTATATCAGTACCTACAGGTAAGTGTAGCTCTATCAGTACATACAGGTAAGTGTAGCTATATCAGTACCTACAGGTAAGTGTAGCTATATCAGTACCTACAGGTAAGTGTAGCTATATCAGTAGCTACAGGTAAGTGAAGCTATATCAGTAGCTACAGGTAAGTGAAGCTATATCAGTACCTACAGGTAAGTGGTGATGTATAGCTATATCAGTACCTACAGGTAAGTGGTGATGTATAGCTACATCAGTACCTACAGGTAAGTGTAGCTATATCTGTACCTACAGGTAAGTGTAGCTATATCAGTACCTACAGGTAAGTGGTGGTGTATAGCTATATCAGTACCTACAGGTAAATGGTGGTGTAAAGCTATATCAGTACCTACAGGTAAGTGGTGATGTATAGCTATATCAGTACCTACAGGTAAGTGGTGATGTATAGCTATATCAGTACCTACGGTAAGTGTAGCTATATCTGTACCTACAGGTAAGTGGTGATGTATAGCTATATCAGTTATTATAGGTAAGTGGTGGTGTATAGCTATATCAGTACCTACAGGTAAGTGGTGATGTATAGCTATATCAGTACCTACAGGTAAATGGTGGTGTATAGCTATATCAGTACCTACAGGTAAGTGGTGATGTATAGCTATATCAGTAATTACAGGTAAGTGCTGATGTGTAGCTATAGATATTGACATCTCTATAATGTTATTGTAGATAAAGATGTGACGTCATTATTACGTTATTGTAGATGATAAGTCAATCCACTAAATGTTTCCAAGGACGATCGTAATCTTCCCCCACTTCTGTTTTATAATCAAAAAGTAAATGAACAAACTCATCACAAACATCTAGGTCCTTTAATTCTAAAGGAACATGGAGCAGTTATATACAAGAAATATATGAAAAAGCATGTAAATATTCAAAGACTACTTAAATTATAAAGTCAACAAAAATGCATTAAGTACTCTATATTGTTCCTTTGTCAGACCAATTCTTAAATATGTAAATGTAGTTTGGAATAATTGAATTATCGGTGAAGCTAAGTGATTCAAATCTGTTCAAATTACCGACAATGCATTGAAAATAATTACTGGGTTAAGAGGTGGAACATCACATCAAAAATTATATACTGAAAAAGGTTTTGAACTACCATCTTCAAGGCATTATAAACATCCTAATGTATAAAATTCTAAATCGTGTCACCTGATTACTTGTATAATGTTATCAAACCCTAAATTAAATATGCTGTTCCACCACATAACCTTAGACAACACTCAGCATTCCTAGTTTTAGAACTAATTTGTTTGGTAATAGCTTTTTTCCTGATGTCATGAGAATATGGAACTTTCTTACCAAGAATTAACATTAGCACCATCATTAAGTATTTTTAAATCTAAATTGAATAATGATAGAATCCATGTTAAAGAGGTATCTCGTATTTTCACTGTAGTCCTAGAAAATTAAATATTTGCCAACTTCGAATTAATGCAAAATGTTTAAATTATGATAAAATTGTAGATTATCTCTCTCCGGACTTGTCCTGTGCTTGTAGCCATCCTACTGAAAATTCAATACATTTTTTTTTCTTCTGTCCAAATTATTCCACTTCCAGAAACTCAATCCATAATATCTATACAAGAACTGGCTATCTTAACGTTCAACTACCCACATCTGGATATATTAATTTCTCCCTTGAAAACATTCATTTTATTTTATTGAAGAAAGTAAATGTTTAGGATGTTAATCTAAAGACTTGTTACATTTGTGCACTTTATATCTAATGTTCTTAATTTTCTAATGTAATATCATTTATACTTCAATATCTATTATCAAGTTTTCATTAATTTTTAAAATCATATTGATAGTTGCTAGTACTTAGATTGTGAATTGGTATAGATGAGTAACAATAGTAAGCCGTAAGGTTAAATGTTGTAAGTATGGATGTATTTATAGTATGCAAGTTTTCGAAAGTTTTCTTCTTTTAAAATTCCTTAACTAGCTATCGCCACCATGGAGAAGATTTATAAAGGCTGTGCCTGTTATCTGATCCCTTGTTATATATTTTGTTTATATATATGATAAAATTTGTTGACATGAAAGTCACTAATTTTACAGCATAAATTACCACCAGGTCATCGGTTGCATTCTGTCATAGACCTAATACTGTTACTATAAATATACTGCATGTATATACTAATCAGCTACTTCAAATCCATATCTAGATCTGAAGGTTATCTGTTTGACAAATGAGGCCACGGTGAAACCGTTTTTTATCTGACATTGTTGTATCATGCTGTCACAAGTATCTCATCGTGTAAACTATGAACGCTGTATGTGGGAGTAATCTATGTAGGTCTGAAGTATTGTTGAAGACAAAGTGATGTAACCTTAGAGTGATTATATACCCCTGCCTGTCATCTGGTATTGAACTATGAATACCAGACATATATACAAAGTCCGCGTTTAGATAATACAGAACTTTCAGTTCACCATTGACATAAAAAAAAACTTAAGAAATTGACATATAAAACTTCTGACGGATTTCGTGGGCAAACACATGTCATCTTAATGATGCAGTCTTTTATACTTGTGAGTCAAAAGTAAAATTTTAGGAGTTAAAAAAAAATCAATGACTGCTAAAAGCTCCAAGTTTATTTTACACGATATCAAGTCTTTGTTTTTCTTGAGATTTCCTTCTTTTCAATTGAAGACTTCCACTCAAAGGATTTGATTTAAGGCACCAAATCTAAAGCAAACGTACATGATTCAGAAAGTTTCTGAGAAATTTTGCACCTGATAATTATGCAAAGACAACAGAAAAACATATACTTCAGGCCAGTTTGAAAACATCAATTAAATTCAATGATGGACAATTCAGAATTGAGGCATTATTACAAAGAGGAAATTTCAACCACAGTAGGTTCATCCTAATAAACAGCCATTCTAATTTAAATATTGTGTGCAACTATTAGAACAGATGAAGGAAATGGTGCTGGTCTCTAGCGTGAAAATCCATGGGGTTACCAACTGACCGGAAGTAAAGCCTACTCCATCAGCTGACTGAGTGTGATTGTACTACATATGTCTAAACTTCCATTTATGCAAAAGAATCATCGACATTTTTTTTTTTTTTTTTTTGCGAATGTATTGTTTTTTCCAGTGCTTAATCCGAATATATCAGAAATCTCATTAATACATGAAAATAAATGTAAATCTAGAATATGTTAGCGAACTAATTTACATCTATCATTATCAATTGATCAAGTGGGCTGGCCTGGACTAGAAATGTAAATGTATGCCTTATCTAAGTCTTACTTTCACTTTACAGTGGGAAAGGACATACGAACGCATGGCATGACTTAGTATTTACATAAATACCTTGAGGAAACTGTAATGTAGTCTTAAACCAGATCCTTGACTTAATTTTATGATATTCAGCAGTTCTAGTTCACGTTAAGTGTGTCATCGGCCGTGTTCCGTTGTCTAGGCCATCTCACAGCCGCTAATTATAATCTTTCAGGGCAAATACTAGAGTTGTCGTTCTTGATCAAGGCGGCTCGATGGAACGTGCGATCTTGAACTTATTGCAGCCAATGAGGTAGCTCACGTGCTTGTTTGCATGCTTAAGTTTTTATATGAAACGATCGTGTATTTTGGATACTTTTTACCTGACTATTTAACTTTGTAAGTTCGGATTTCTACTTCCTCGCCGACTTTTTCTTCCAAACAATAGAAATTTTACACAAAATTTCCGCCGGTGAAATTTCTAAAGGTATACATGGATGTACATGTATTCCATTTGTTTGTTCTTAAAATGTTTCAAAAACAATTAATGGTTTATTTAATGCATTTTTTTCACAAATAATTAATATTATCTTTGACTTAGAATATATCTAACTCTGTAACATATCTAACTCTGTAACATATCTCAGTCTGTTACATTGTTTAGTGAACTAATTACCTGATCTGTTTTGGAAGTTTATAAAAAGTGTCATAAAAAAACACGAACCAAGAATACTATTATTATTCTCTTTATTGCCTCCAAAATGAAGAGTGCAGAGAGCATATAACATGGTACAAAACATTTGGTAACATAAATACATTATAAATAGAATATACATGTATATATAGTTGCATATGCACGTGAAACATCAAATTAATAGAATAGCATAGAGAGGAGCTTAGCAAGCCCAGCAAAAATGAGAAAGCCCAGGCGAAGGGTCATGAATTTCATGATTTCAAAAATGTTTTGAATCATTTTCTGAGACAGTTTTTTTTAATTATTTAACAACAAACTTCAACTCCTGATATCTATTTTCAACCTTACTTTTGTAATTTTGTCCGATATACTCTATGCACGTTTTTTTATGTGTAAGCCTTTTTCTTTCTATGGAAGCTACGACCCTGATAGAGTATATGCGGAAAAGTTTACATATACATAGTAAGTTATAGTTTTAATTCCACATGTCAAGTGTATGTCACATGAATTAGGATTCACTTTGAGACATATGATATGGGCAGCATAATAATAAATAAGTATTAATATACTTGTGTAATACAATAATGTGTAAGGTATGCACTAGAAGGATAAATGTGTAGACCCGTATCACACAAGGGTTGGGGAGCCCCCCTACCAGCAAGGTGTTACAGGCCCACAAATTTACACAAAATTATGTAAATATGTCATACACATACAACATATCTTCATTTATAACATAATTAATATAATTGATTCATACATTAGGTATAGTAATATTTGCACATTTTGTAAACATACGTGATTGATATTAATCTAAAATCAATCAACTCTTCTTCGCTAATATTGTGGTTATTCTTTCCTCCAATCAATATATGTAGCATTTTGGAGTCTGATAGGGAGTGTAAATATACACTAAACAGTATATCCTTGACATTGATTATACAGCACCATAGTTGATCTCTCAACTCGGAAAGTATAGTTACACTGTAGCACTAAATGTGTTATTGGGTCATGATATAGAAACCCACATTTATGACATAATTCCATTGTCGTCAAGTTTCGAATAGTTACTACTATTTTCATTATATATTGTATATTTTCCCTGTATTGGGGAAACTGGAGCGCTAATTTCCATAAGACGTTAGCTTTAAGCTGGTTATGTGTTTCAACGAATCTTGAGAAATTAGTATCATCTTTCATACGTTCAATTAAATTATGTTCTTCATATTTCATTACACAAGTATACAAAATAAATTTCCAAGTACATTTCTTTGGAAATACTCCAGTTTCAATAAAATCGCTGAGATAGTGATACAATGAATATTTTCTCAGTATCCTTACTATGTCAGGAATAAATCCCTGTTGGTACGGTCTACCTAATTCAAACGAAAAGATTCTTGTAATAAAAAAAATATAAACTAGCGACATTGTATTCATTCTACAAAATCTACCAAAATATAATAATTTTTAATATCAATAAATGCCTCAATAGAGGCCAACCAAGTAGATGTACACAAATCCGTTCTTATTCTTTTTTCAAACCCCTGTTTAGATTTAACGACGAGATGTTGTGCTCTGACTCTGATAAGTTTTTGTTAAATTCCAGAGCTCACATCCATATAGGGCGGATGGATACACCTTAAGTTTTATTAATTTTGCTACTGTAAGGGGGTTAAGAGCACAAAGATGAGCCCCAGAACGAATAAGTGCCATCGTGTCTGATCTTAATTTATTGCACGCACGTGTTGTTCTCTCAATAGAGTACCGTTTAGAATTTAATAAAATACCCACATGAGTGATTTCGTGAACCTGTGGCATAATACAGTCATAAAGATAATGATGATTGTACACAATGCAAGTTCTATTATTTGGGTTTGTGAAAGTTACAAGTTTGCTTTTTTAAAAGCAGAAAAAGAAAATCGCCATTTTCTACTATAATTTTCACATAAAGATATAATTTTCTGAAGACTTGTAGAACTTGTACTTACCAGACAGATGTCATCTACTTGTGTAGGAACATTGACATTTAAATCTACAATTACTGCACCTAAGCCGGAATTCTCTATTTCATTAAGTAAATCGTTTATAAATATTAAATGCATTATTCATATAGCAACCCAGCGTGCTAGACAGTGTCGAACGCTTTGTTGCTGTCTAAGAAAGCAACATGAACGTTACACGATGTTATGGCAAACTGCGCAAAGCAATAATCCTGAGAAATTTTCTAAGTTCAAAGGGACATATCACTGCCAAGAATGGTCACAGTCAGCCTTCCAACAAGAAGCCACATACTAAATTTCCTTTTGATAACTCAAAGCATAACCGAAAAAGGTCCGGGAAACTTTCGTACGGACGCCGCCGACGCATGACGACGGACAAAGTGATCCCTAAGTGTCCGCCAGCTCTGCAGGCGACACAGCAAACGAACTACTGATCCCAAGGACAGATTATTACAAATGAATTACTTATCCCAAATATTAAATATTACAAACGGGTTACGTAGCCTAAATATAAATTATTACAGATGAGTTACTTATCCCAAACACAGGTTATTACAAACAAGTAGCGCCGTACGACATGCTTATACTTTTTTTCTTACATTTTAAACTTCTCAGGATCCAGCAGTGTGATTGAGAGAGATGATCCCGAGGTGATCGTGTGATGATCCCAAGGTGATCGTGAGATGATCCCGAAATGATCGTGAGATGATCCCGAGGTGATCGTGAGATGATCCCGCGGTGATCGTGTGATGATCCCGAGGTGATCGTGAGATGATCCCGAGGTGATAGTGAGATGATCCCGAGATGATAGTGAGATGATCCCGAGATGATCGTGAGATGATCCCGAGGTGATAGTGAGATGATCCCGAGATGATAGTGAGATGATCCCGAGATGATCGTGAGATGATCCCGAGGTGATCGTGAGATGATCCCAAGGTGATCGTGAGATGATCCCGAGGTGATCGTGAGATATCCCGAGATGATCGTGAGATGATCCCGAGTTGATCGTGAGATATCCCGAGATGATCGTGAGATGATCCCGAGGTGATCGTGAGATATCCCGAGATGATCGTGAGATGATCCTGAGCGATACGCGTTGCTCCGATGAAAAAACGGAAGCTTTCAAAGTGTTTAGTATATTTCGTTGGAATATCAGTATGGCAGCCATTTTGTAATATGTTTGCGGAATTCAGATTTAGCTGAACAACACATTTTTCAAACTTCTACTCAAGTTGCACCATAGGAATTTAGCTATAACTTGTCTGAAAAGACACTGAGATGGTCCTCAATGAGAGATGCTATTTTTTGGGTCGGTCCGAAATCCAAATAGTTGCTATCTTGAAAAACCTATTGGAAATTTTGGGCCGAAATGGTAATGACTTTGGGGCTTAATGGCTGGTAAATTCGGGCGTTATGAATCAAAGTTGGGGCATAATGCCGAAACGTCTATGAATCCGCCCCAGTTCTGTATATACGTTCGATCGAGCCGCAAGGAGCAATAAAGACAACACTAGTTTTAGTATTTTCCCTAGAGAGATAGCCAGATGTGGGAGGTTAGGGCTAGACTCTAGCTATCATTGAATCGTCCTTTATGGGAACAATTTGTTGCTCACAAGGTTAAACCGTCTATTTATGAAATGAGGACGAACCCACTGACTTAGCCTTTTGTCCTAGCACTTGGTCATTCCTAATCTATACTTAAAAGTTTTCATTTTGGCATTTGGGTCAGTGTCACTAATGAAACAATAAGGAGTTTTTTTTTCTGCATATGCAGAAAACAATTGTCAATACTGTCACTCCAGTTAGCCATATCCGAAGTCGTTTTCATTATTAGTTTCTACGTCTGGAAAATTATCAATACAACCCGCTCATATCTTGGTTATATAAACCTTACATATCAGCACAGTTTCTGTTTATTCTCTAAGCACCTTTAGGGTGTACTCCTCTGAAGTTTTGACCGGAAGTAATACGTAATGCAACATATAACAAATTCCAATATGATATATTGGTCTTATGACATTTCATATGCTTTGTCATCTGTAGAGGAATTTAGTTGAAAACAGGCGAGTTATATAAGTTCTGAAGAATTTCCACTCGTGGACTAAATTTCTGACGGCATCATGAGTTGACGGCGTGATTCCGATAATAGTGTAAACAATTTCTACGTTCTCTGGTTGCTAAGATACTTCTTTCGACTATAACTGAAAGTCTTAGGTAAATTTCAACTAAACTTCGTATGATTTATCGCTACATATTTCAAATTCGCGGATTCTGACTTGGTGACAACTTTCCTGTTTTTTTTTAGGACCCGAAAATAAACTTTTCAGCTGATTTCTTGTCATGGAAAACTGGCTTTTTGGAGCATAGGGACACCCTATTGTTTAATCATGAAAAGCATTATCGTTTTTTTATGTTACAAAAGCCTTTAGTCTTAAAAACGTTTAATACCAGAAGATGGATTTATGTCATTCTGGAAATTTTTCATATTTTGGTTGTTATGCAGTTTAATGCTTGTTAAAACTGAGCATTATTACATTGTGTTTTTTCTTAAAATGCAAGTATCATATTCTTACTTTGTAAAGAAAGACTTAAATTCGTTTTGAAAAAGGAGTTTCGCAAATATAACAGACTGATTATCTGATATTCAGGGGAAAAAAGAACAATATGTGGAAATGACTTATTTCATATTACACATTCTGAAGCGTGTACCGGAAAAAGTAGTGCGGCAACACTTTTTATTCTGCTTATCTACTTTCGGAAATCAAATCTTTCCAAAATTCATCATCAGAAAAAAGTTTCATTTCATTTATTTATTATAATTTTTGTTTTTACTTTTCAGAGGAGTGCTTCCTCAACACTTAAAAGTAATTATTTAATATATCATCCTATATCACGTTTTAATCAAAATTTATTATTGTTTTTCATTTTCCCTGACACTTTAACATCCTAATAATGTTTCTTCGATGAACATTTTATAATCACTCTTATTAGTGACGACTTTCATTATCTATCTATATTTAATGGTCCAAGTTTTCGTCAATCACGACGTAAATTCATTCCGGAATAATGTTTTGAATACCCAAATTCACAAAATGAAGGGTATGTTTACCTTATGTAATGATGAATTACTCAACAATGTTGGCTTCTTTATGGAAAAATATCTAAATTACTGTAAGGCCATCATGTAATATTATTTCATTTCTGTTTTATATGTATATACATTGTAGCTAGGGTGTTACTACCAGATTATATTTAATATTTCTTTAATGATATTTATACAATGTAACTGCATTGTTACTATCAATGTATATTAAGTATCAATCATTGATGAGACAACCTGTATTGTAGTTTCTTTAATGATATATATATATACATTGTAACTAAATTGTTACTATCAATGTATATTAAGTATCAATTATTGATGAGACAACCTATATTGTAGTTTCTTTATTTTATATGTAACTGCATCGTTGTGCAATGTATATCTATAACTAGTACAGATATATTGATTCGACCATTCTGTATTGTGTAGATGACCTCTTGTAGCACATATATATGTGCCTGGGTGACATACAGAAACTTGAAACCCTTGAAATAACATGATAATGAATGACCAATTAGAAATTTACTACTAAAGGGTGTTGCATGTGGTAACATCCAAATTACATTATTGCTACATCGTTTCATTTATCGAAGTTAAACACGAGATATCAAGCGGTACATATTCCTTCCAAATCAAACATGATCAAACGGAAACATCTAGGCCTCAAATTTAAAATGATTAACATGCATTGTGCCCAGGGGCATATTACGGAGGGTGGTGGATGTTTTTCTGGTGTTAATTTTACTGTTAGTTCACTGAGCCGTGAAAACTGTCCATTTGTTATTTACCTGTGCCCCGTTCACTTCAAAATGATTCCGTCTTTGCACTGACCGTTCTGACCAAAGTCAATTTGTCGAACAGTGAAAAGGGAATATCATTTCCGTAACAAAAATAACATTAATAAATAAAAATGTCAAATCATAAGAAATACATTGGTCAAACGGAAAATTAATGACAATTTTAGTGCCACAGATTTACAAATTACTTTCTACGATATAGGGTGATATTTCAGCTGTGAATAGCTCAACTCGCGTTCTGTTTTTAAAAGAATCTAAATAAACTGGAAATATTTGTCACAAAAATTAGCGAGATCAAATTGAAAATTGGGATTTCTACTATACTGTTTGTTTTGAAAAGATTTAGTAGGATTTGCGGAGAACATAGCACTATAAACACAACATTCTAATTTACTCTAATTGACACAGTATTTCTATTACTGTAGTATTACGGAGTAGTAGGTATGTAACGTGCTTACGACTTGACTAGTGATAAGGGGACATAACCTATGGTATCCCATGGAAATTAATGTAGTTGCAAATGAATCCCATAGCTTCAAAATCTCACCATAATTCATTTTTTCGTGAAAATATCGCTACATAATTTGTTGTTTTTTTCAAACAGCGGGTTGTTTTTATAAGGTATAAGAAATATAAAAAAGGGTGGATGGTGGAAGTGTCCTAGGCTCGGTTATAACTGGAACAAGGACGTTAAGCTCCGAAAAAGAAAAGTGGATAGTGGGCGTTTCCCTGATCCAAAGAGGCGACTAAGGAAAATCCAAAATGTGATAAGAAGACACTGAACGTTTCCTCCTTTTGTTAGAATTCCACTGGGATTGTGGATGGTAGGCGTTTCTCCACTCCCAAATTGAAGCCTTCAATCGTCACTGTATTCTTAAATAAGAAAGTTATATGGACTGTAGTAATGTGTGAAATCATACCGGGCACAGAGTCATACGATGAGAAATCAGCGCATGAAAGAGATGGCTATAGTTCACACCTGTCCAGGTAAACCACAAGGGGTTTTCAGTTTCAATTTTACTAGCACGTCCTTCGAAATAACTAACCATAAGCACTCTTATAATAGAATGTGCTCTTTTTCTGCAAAACTCTTTTTTTGTTATAATAATCATTGAAAGTGGTTATTTTTTGTTTGTGATTTTGAACGTGGATATAACACGGACTGCTAGATGTGTAACCTCCATGTAGGCTACAACAGATACCTATATATCCATGATTGCACGGGTCTCCGAGTCTAATAAAATCGCTCATCCATGACTGATCCCATTCTACCTGTGCGCTCACATGACCACGACTCGACAAGCGATAAGGGGACATAACCCATGATATCCCGTAGAAATTAATGTAGTTGCAAATGAAACAAATAGCTTCAATATCTCGCCATATTTCACTTTTTTTGTGAAAATATTGCTACGTAATTTGTTATTTTAAACATGAATACCTCTCAACATGTTGGTGTTATTAATTGCATTAGATTTTAAGCAAAACTGTGTACTATGTATGCAAATGAATGTTTACTCGCACAGCCTAATTTATTGGCCAGAAATAAGAAATTCACAAAAGGGTAGATGGTGGGAGTTTCCTAGGCTCGGTTATCACCGGACCAAGGACGTTTTGCTAAAAAAAAGAAACATGTGGATGTTGAGCGTTTCTCCACTCCCAAAAAAAACGAAGCCTTCAATCGTCACTATATTCTTAAATAAGAAAGTTACACACAGTAGAGCCAAATAAACTGTACCTAATAACACTTTCGCCCTTCAGGGGTCAAAACTTTGAAGTCCAAGAGGCGGCTAAGGAAAATCCAAAAAGTGATTAGAAGACACTGGACGTATGCTCCCTGTGTTAGAATTCCAGTGTAAATTCTATTAGTATAAATAATAAGTTTAACAGGCAAACAGGGTTCAAGGCTCTTTCTAGAAAGAAACAACATTTCAAATTCAACAATTAATAGGCCAATAATCAATAATGTAACGGTAGCACAGTGATAAGATCCCTGCACTCAACTGCAAAGTTCTTGGATCGAATGCTCCTGTCGTGTTTTTTTCATTAATTGAAGGGAGATCACGTGGTATTTTTCTATTTACTTTCGAAAGCAAACTTTTTAATGTGAAACAATTAAATCGTCGTTTGTTTGAGATGTGGATTTAAGTGTACATATCAATCTAATAATTCTTACATCGTCTCCAATCACAAAAATCTCTTTGGCCTTTGTATGAAACAAAATTGTAAGTA